>NC_090725.1:289732295-289737295 GCF_036898095.1 Palaemon carinicauda
AATAGGATAAATGCATGTTTAAATGTCACTCGTCGTTGGATGGCAGAGTCACTGGACACTGATAAAGCTCTAGAGACTGACCAAATATACCAATGATCAAGATCAACTGAGTGGTATATGATCAGCGCACAAGTTATGTTCAGGGAGGGCCAGGTAATGGCTGTGGATGATTCAACAGGTACACCTATAGGTTCCCCTAGACAACCCCACTCCTTAGCTTACCAGGATGGTGAGGTTGCAGACAAGAAACTATCGAACATGAGGGAGTCTCGGACCCCACTCCAGCAGGTCACCAGACAGGGACGTTGCATATAGTAAAGTACCCGTGGTCATTGCTTTTATTTCGGTGGGTTGAAGAATTCTGCAAAATCTAGTATAGTAGTGCAATAATTTTATTTGTAACACATATTATGCCATGAAGTTAATCACTTTGTTAAAAATCTTAAAAGAAAATATAAAGAAGATAATTGACGGGTGAATTTTTACAACACAATTCTGCGTATTACCAATGAGATCTTTAGGGGTACGGGGACACTAAGGGGCTTTGAGGGTATGAGAGTTATGGGGATACTTAGGGGTTTTAGGGGTATGAGAGGTAAGGGGTCACTAAGGGCTTTCGGGGTATGAGAGGTAGGGGGACACTAAGGGCTTTTGGGGTATGAGGTAGGGGGACACTACGGGGCTTTGGTGGTATGAGAGGTAGGGGGACAATAAAGAACTTTGGGGGTATGAGAGGTAGGGGGTCACTAAGGGCTTTTGGGCTATGAGAGGTAGGGGGACACTACGGGGCTTTGGGTGTATGAGAGGTAGGGGCACTAAGGGGCTTTGGTGGATTGAGAGGTAGGGGAACAATAAGGAACTTTGGGGGTATGAGAGGTAGGGGGTCACTAAGGGCTTTTGGGGTATGAGAGGTAGGGGGTCACTAAGGGCTTTTGGGGTATGAGAGGTAGGGGGTCACTAAGGGCTTTTGGGGTATGAGAGGTAGGGGGTCACTAAGGGCTTTTGGGGTATGAGAGGTAGGGGGACACTACGGGGCTTTGGGTGTATGAGAGGTAGGGGGACACTACTGGGCTTTGGGTGTAAGAGAGGTAGGGGGGCACTAAGGGGCTTTGGTGGTATGAGAGGTAGGGGAACAATAAGGAACTTTGGGGGTATGAGAGGTAGGGGGTCACTATGGGCTTTTGGGGTATGAGAGGTAGGGAGACACTACGGGCTTTGGGTGTACGAGAGGTAGGAGGACACTACGGGGCTTTGGGTGTATGAGAGGTAGGGGGGCACTAAGGGACTTTGGTGGTATGAGAGGTAGGGGGGCACTAAGGGACTTTGGTGGTATGAGAGGTAGGGGAACAATAAGGAACTTCGGGGGTATGAGAGGTAGGGGAACAATAAGGAACTTTGGGGGTATGAGAGGTAGGGGGTCACTAAGGGCTTTTGTGGTATGAGATGTAGGGGGACACTACGGGGCTTTAGGTGTATGAGAGGTAGGGGGACACTACGGGGCTTTGGGTGTATGAGCGGTAGGGGGGCACTAAGGGGCTTTGGTGGTATGAGAGGTAGGGGAACAATAAGGAACTTTGGGGGTATGAGTGGTAGGGGGCACTAAGGAACTTTGGGGGTATGAGAGGTAGGGGGTCACTAAGGGCTTTTGGGGTATGAGAGGTAGGGGGACACTACGGGGCTTTGGGTGTATGAGAGGTAGGGGGGCACTAAGGGCTTTTGGGGTATGAGAGGTAGGGGGACACTAAGGGGCTTTGGTGGTATGAGAGGTAAGGGAACAATAAGGAACTTTGGGGGTATGAGAGGTAGGGGGCACTAAGGAACTTTGTGGGTATGAGAGGTAGGGGGACACTACGGGGCTTTGGGTGTATGAGAGGTCGGGGGACACTACGGGGCTTTGGGTGTATGAGAGGTAGGGGGACACTACGGGGCTTTGGGTGTATGAGAGGTAGGGGGGCACTAAGGGGCTTTGGTGGTATGAGAGGTAGGGGAACAATAAGGAACTTTGGGGGTATGAGAGGTAGGGGGTCACTAAGGGCTTTTGGGGTATGAGAGGAAGGGGGACACTACGGGGCTTTAGGTGTATGAGAGGTAGGCGGAAACTAAGGGGCTTTGGTAGTATGAGAGGTAGGGGAACAATAAGAAACTTTGGGGGTATGAGAGGAAGGGGGACACTACGGGGCTTTAGGTGTATGAGAGGTAGGGGGGCACTAAGGGGCTTTGGTGGTATGAGAGGTAGGGGAACAATAAGGAACTTTGGGGGTATGAGAGGTAGGGGGTCACTAAGGGCTTTTGGGGTATGAGAGGAAGGGGGACACTACGGGGCTTTGGTGGTATGAGAGGTAGGGGGACAATAAGGAACTTTGGGGGTATGAGAGGTAGGGGGGCACTAAGGAACTTTGGGGGTATGAGAGGTAGGGGGTCACTAAGGAACTTGAGTATGAGGTAGGGGGACACTACGGGGCTTTGGTGGTATAAGAGGTAGGGGGACAATAAGGAACTTTGGGGTATGAGAGGTAGGGGGACACTAAGGAACTTTGGGGGTATGAGAGGTAGGGGGTCACTAAGGAACTTTGGGGTATGAGGTAGGGGGACACTACGGGGCTTTGGGTGAATGAGAGATAGGGGGACACTACGGGGCTTTGGTGGTATGAGAGGTAGGGGGACAATAAGGAACTTTGGGGGTATGAGAGTTAGGGGGTCACTAAGGGCTTTGGGGTTATGAGAGGTAGGGGATACTAAGGAGCCTTGGGGGTATGAGAGGTAGGGGGTCAATAAGGGCTTCAGGGGTATGAGAGGTAGGGGGACACTAAGGGGCTTTGGGGGTATGAGAGGTAGGGGGACACTAAGGGGCTTTGGGGGTATGAGAGGTAGGGGGTCACTAAGGAACTTTGGGGTATGAGGTAGGGGGACACTACGGGGCTTTGGGTGAATGAGAGATAGGGGGACACTACGGGGCTTTGGTGGTATGAGAGGTAGGGGGACAATAAGGAACTTTGGGGGTATGAGAGTTAGGGGGTCACTAAGGGCTTTGGGGTTATGAGAGGTAGGGGATACTAAGGAGCCTTGGGGGTATGAGAGGTAGGGGGTCAATAAGGGCTTCAGGGGTATGAGAGGTAGGGGGACACTAAGGGGCTTTGGGGGTATGAGAGGTAGGGGGACAATAAGGAACTTTGGGGTATGAGAGGTAGGGGGACACTAAGGAACTTTGGGGGTATGAGAGGTAGGGGGGTCACTAAGGAACTTTGGGGTATGAGGTAGGGGGACACTACGGGGCTTTGGGTGAATGAGAGATAGGGGGACACTACGGGGCTTTGGTGGTATGAGAGGTAGGGGGACAATAAGGAACTTTGGGGGTATGAGAGTTAGGGGGTCACTAAGGGCTTTGGGGTTATGAGAGGTAGGGGATACTAAGGAGCCTTGGGGGTATGAGAGGTAGGGGGTCAATAAGGGCTTCAGGGGTATGAGAGGTAGGGGGACACTAAGGGGCTTTGGGGGTATGAGAGGTAGGGGGACACTAAGGGGCTTTGGGGGTATGAGAGGTAGGGGGTCACTTAGGGCTCAAGGTGTATGAGAGATAGGGGGACACTAAGGGGTTTGGTGGGACTGAGGGGTAGGGGTTGGGAAAAGCGGACATATTAACATCTATTTAGGAACAACCATGCAAATATTTAGTCTCCCTCCTCCAAAAGTGTTCACCAACTGAAACTCGAATTTTTCATAATCTGCAAAAATAATAACTTTCAAATACCTATTTCTTAATTTTCTTCGCCCATAATTTCTATCCTGTTCCCAGTAGCCCATTTCCCTTAAAAGCACAATGGAAATTTAGACTATGTACAATTAGAAACAACTTAAATTTTGCTTTCGTCATAAATCCAATGATTGAATAGAAGTTACATAAAGCATTAGGATAAACTAGATATTTCTGACCATTACAAAGAAAACCACTATATGTCAGTTGGGAAAAGATATCGTTTGATGTATGGTTAATCAGTAAAATATACTAAAAAATTGAAAACTATCACTGCAACTTTGAAAACTATGATACACCTTATCTTCACAATTTACACCCTACTAATGTGCGTGTTGTGTAAAATAAATAAGTCTTTAAACAAATGCCCACGATCGTTGACCGGCAAGTAAAGGATTTTATGAAGAGAGTCGGTTCGCTGGAATCAGAATCTTGAATTGATTCTCTTTCGAAACAGATTGAATAATTGGATTAAATTTTGATGAAGGTTCAAGACGTCTAATAGTTTTGCTTACTAATTTCTGCGTCATCTCAACCTACTTCATTCCTTTTACTTTTTGTTATCCTATGAGTACAGTAATACTATTCATTAATACCATGCCTCCCCCAGATACATTATTTCTCAGGACTTTAAAACAAAGTTTAATTAACTCCAGTGATTTTTCTAAGCTTTATACCCCTTAGTAATCAACTCTGATTTTGTGTCACTTATGATTTGAATCGGTAAACAATGTTACTACAATTGAACTCACTTAAACAAGGGTATGGCAAATCACATTTCATTGATAAATTTGACGGCAGTTTGCTCTCATATGAAAGGGCAAAATAGAGAAATTTATAAAAGTTAAAATAAGTCGCCTTTCTTACTTTTAATTAGATGGCAATGGAAAGAAATTACTAAACTGTGACATGAATTTAGGTACTTAAGAACATGAATTCTAATTAAGCAACAGAGCGTGGTCTCACCTTCACCTGGTGTGGGTCACATGTTATACGCCCAATAACTATAAGCAAACTAATATGAATTCCTTAAAAAATTCGTTCTAACCTACCGCAATTCTTAAACCAGTCCAAACTATGCGAGAGGCAATTTACAGTCACCTATACGAGACATCTAACCACCAGATTCTGCGTCAGAAAAATGCATTACTTCAAAAGAAGACAATTCATGAAAATATTTTAGAAAGTACCAGCAGTAGCAGTACCAGCTGAACTCGGTTGAGTCCCTGATTAGGCTGAAGGAACATAG
>NC_090725.1:289742295-289897295 GCF_036898095.1 Palaemon carinicauda
CCTAAATTTCCCTAAAACACAAGCAACAACTCTAGTATTTAACAAAATTTTATCAGAAATAATTACTTAACATACTGTTGCGTCCACTATAACTTTAATATACTACATATTTACTTTGGATAAATTTCTTTATGATACCAAAAATATTAAAATTTATTTAACTTACTTTAAGGGATGCATTTTTTTACCCTATACTGCAGGGGAACCCTACATTCTACAGGACCTTTCATAATTCATTTTATCGTATCCAGTTTTTTTAAACATAATATTCAGAGCTTAATAGAATTTTTATTTCAATGTGTTCTGTATAAGATGAAATTGTAATCATATTGAGTGCCATAAGAAGCAAAGCTTAACAAAAAGCAAGCCATTTAAAGTAGGATGATTAAATATAATAGACTAAAATTTGTCATAACTAATTTTACATAATGAAACCAAATTTAAATTTTCTAATATTTACCTTTTAGAACATTAGGCCTATTGTTAAAATCTGAGGAACATTGAAGAGTTAAGAGGGCTAATATCAAATTTCCCAAAATCTCAAGATAGATAACATTCTATCGTTATTTTTATTCTAGTGAAATATTTACTTAATCCCCCAATTAATTAGTTGGGCTATAAAATGCTTTAAACATTTTTTGCAAACAGAATGTAATATCTAAGACATATATGTAAGTGAATAATATAAGCAAGCTGTTTTGTGTTTCAATGGTTACTTCATGAACGACCCTAGTCGCTCTGTTTCATGATTTAGATAAAGAAAACTATACACATTCCTGTAACGAAGAAAACGTTTTTATGGGATACTATGGTATATTTAATAGACAAAACAAAATTAAAAATCTATTCTTATGAAAGAACTTTAGCAAAATCTTAAGAATTATTTTCAATGAATATATTATCTTCTATAGCTTACATAGTTTTAAGATATGAATTATGTAAGATTTACTGAAGAATAAAAATATTTAGGCATAAAATGACAAATATACTCTATCCTCCCTTGCTATTACTGTAGATTCATCATCATCAGCCATTACTAGTCCACTGCACAACGAAGTAAAGCCTCAGGTATGTCTACCACTTACATGTTTATAGTATTTCTATGTCAGCCAACTCCTACAAGATTCCTTACTTCGTCGATCCATCGTCTTCTCTTCCTTTCTGTTTTTATTTTATAATCTCTAAGGCCCAATTCGGCTACTCTTAATTTCCATCTATCGTCTAACATTCTCATTATATCTCCTCCTCAAGTCAATTTCAATTTCTTACAATCTGTTAGAGTATCCTCTACTTTAGTTTTCTCTCGTATCTGTATTGCTCTTTTTTCTGTCTTTAAGTGTTATTCCCATCATTATTCTTTCCATAGCTCATCGAGTTGTAATATAGCTTATGTTCTAAGGCTCCAAGTTTCTGATGCATAAGTTAATACTAGTAGGACCATCTCATTAAATACTTTTTTTCAGAGAAAGTGGCATTGTGCATTTTATAATCGTATTTGTTTATCTAATGCTCTTCGCCCCATGATTATCCTTCTTTTAGTTTTGGTCTTGCCTCCTGGGGAAAACACTTACTGTCTGTCCTTAGTAGCCTACATAAGCTATTAGAGTAATCCCCAGTATATATGTGCATTATGATTGATTTTTCTGGATAGTGTAAATGACCGTAAAGGGACATAGAAAGCGTAAAGGGACGTAGAGGAACCTAGATGAGGTCAATAAATGTAATTTTCCTATTAAAACGGTTTCCAGGTAGTACCCATATAGCTATTGTTACTCATGGAAAATTTTTAAAAAAGATAATCCCGGAATAAGGACCCACGGGGCTTGTGAGCCCAGCTTACCATGTACCACTTGTCAGAACATGGTAGCAGTGATGTTGCTAATGTTAATTCTTCGAGCACAGCGAGACACGGTGGATAAAAAACAATCAGAATTATAACCTAGATCAAGACCCAATAATGTACGGTATTAATTATCAACTCACATTATTACCCACACTGGAAATTGCCAATGACCATCACATGTGTAGGCCTACTTTCAATCACTTTTAAAATGAGTATTACTAGTCATATCTTAATCTATATCAGTTTACGTTAATTTACGTTGTTTATTTCCTTCAAGTTCCTTTACACTTTTCCGTCAAACACGTTGGAATCAGTTAGGAGAGGAAGAGCAAGAGAGAGATTGTGTGATTTTGTAGGGAGAGATTTGCTATGGAAAGGCATTTACGAAAATAAAATACAGGCTTAATCACCCAAACATTATAGGCCTACATTAAATTATTTATGTAGAACATTTCTATGTAAGCCTACTGGATACTTTTGTAAATGACAGCATCCCAATTTCCTATTGTTGACAGGACTATCATTATACCAGAATTTTCTCAAATATTAGTTTAAGTCTTGCTATGAATATCATAATTGTAACATTTAATACTATTCAATAGAGCCAATAAAACAATGGTAAGGCAGCTTTTCTAGTAATTATTATATTTATACATTGTAAAAGAACATACTGTAGATCCTACAGTAGTCTATATTTCCTGTGATGCTCATCAATACTTTATTACCTGCATCTCTCTCTCTCTCTCTCTCTCTCTCTCTCTCTCTCTCTCTCTCTCTCTCTCTCTCTCTCTCTCTCTCTCTCTGACAAGCAAAACACGGTTTCTTGCTCAGTGAATGTTGCAGTTGCTCTCTCTCTCTCTCTCTCCTCTCTCTCTCTCTCTCTCTCTCTCTCTCCTCTCTCTCTCTCTCTCTCTCTCTCTCCTCTCTCTCTCTCTCTCTCTGACAAGCAAAACACGGTTTCTTGCTCAGTGAATGTTGCAGTTGCTCTCTCTCTCTCTCTCTCTCTCTCTCTCTCTCTCTCTCTCTCTCTCTCTCTCTCTCTCTCTCTCTCAAAGCACGGGTTCTTGTTCATTGAATGTTGCAATTGTTCTTTGACTATGAATGACAGACAAGTTAGGCTTAGGACTATTGCACTAATAATGTTTGTATCCATGACATTTAAATACGTTAAATATTATAACGAGTAATAGGTTTTATCACATTGCAATTCCTACTTATATGTCAGTTATACTGTATGGGTTAACAACATGCAATGTTGAAATACCTATGCTATAAACATGACACTAGTCATGATACACATATAAACATAATGGATACATTATCAATTAGGCCGATCTGACCCACTATTATTATATTTACGATCAAGGTCATAATAAACATATGTGTGATTATGTGTGAAATCATCCTGATTTATTTTCCTATCTTTGAGATCAATAGATTTTTAGGCTTAAAAAGTCTTTAAAATTTTCTTCTCTTTCTCCAAACTTTACAAAATTAATCCACATAGGCCTACTGGAAATGAAAGATTAATATTACTTTTAGATCTGTGTTGGTGAATAGCGTAAAGGAACTTAAAGGGTCATATAAAGCGCAAATAACATAAAGTAGGTCAATAAATTTAGTTTTTTTTATTAATAATTTTTCTAGTCAGTTCCCTACCCATATAACTACTGCTGCTCATGTGAATGTGAACGTTAAAAAGAATATACATGATGTGATGGCACATGGGATTTGCAAGTGCAGCTTAATGTGTATCGCTTGCCAGAACATATAAGCAGTCTTGTATGTTAATTTTGAAGGCACAGCAATCCATGGCAGGGCAAAAACAATTAGAACTATAGCCGAAATCAAGGTCCAATAATGTTCAGCATTGCCAACGTCCATCGCAGGTGTACTACCGATCACTTTCTGATGATTAGTGATTAGTAATATCTTAATTTTGTATCCCTTTACGCTTTACGGTCGAACCCCTTTACAATCCAAATCTATTGTAAAAAAAAAAATAAGTGTACAAAATACCTTCAAAACAATAACTTATTTGGAAAGAACTCCCTGAATATTCCAATCTTCATCACCTAAAGCATATATATATATATATATATATATATATATATATATATATATATATATATATATATATATATATATATATATATATATATATATATATATATATATATATATATATATATAAAGAATTAAGAAAACCCAGCTTAAAGTATACTGTACACTTTGGTAAAAAAAAATATAGCTGTGTCAAAGAAATGTTTCAACTAATCAGAGACCTCCACCAGAACCAGCATTTCTAGATAACAGCTTTGTGAAAATTTCTCTGATTGGCTGGCCTAAGGGGGTTTTAAAAGATATTTTGTATAACAACCATTCATCACTAAATGAATAAATACGCACTAAGTGTGACGTCATATTTACTTTAGTATATGTTCTTAAAATAATAGAAAACGTACGCTAATTTGTATTAAAAGAAAATGGTTTTTAAAGGCAAACTAAACGAAATTATTAGATACGCAAAACTCATTTTGAATTGCATTTTGACCTTCTGATATAGGCATATATATATATGTATATATATATATATATATATATATATATATATATATATATATATATATATATATATATATATATATATATATATATATATATATATATATATATACATACATACATATATATATATATATATATATATATATATATATATATATATATATATATATATATATATATATATATATATATATATATATATATATATATATATATATATATATATATTTATATATATAATCTATATCTATATCTAGGCTATATCTACAGTATATATAATATATATATATATATATATATATATATATATATATATATATATATATATATATATATATATATGTATATATATATATATATATATATATATATATATATATATATATATATATATATATATATATATACATATATATATATATATATATATATATATATATATATATATATATATATATATATATATATATATATATAGATAGATAGATAGATAGATATATATATATATATATATATATATATATATATATATATATATATATATATATATATATATATATATATATAGATAGATATATATATATATATATATATATATATATATATATATATATATATATATATATATATATATGTATATATATATATATATATATATATATATATATATATATATATATATATATATATATATATATATATATATATGTATATATATATATATATATATATATATATATATATATATATATATATATATATATATATATATATATGTATATGTGTGTGTATGTATGTGTGTGTGAGAGAGAGAGATTTAATCAAATATAATGGAGAATGAATATACCAATAACACCAAAAGAAATTTAACAAAATATCTATGAATAAATTGTAAGTGAACTCACATTCAAAAGTTCCAGATTAACTAGTTTTTGACATTACAAGTTTTATTGTGTTATGTCATAGATGATAAGAAAATAATAGTATTTTGCCACACTCGACTTTTTTCTTCATAAACAGCGGAATAGTTTCATATCCTCCTGAGGAGGAAAAAAGAAAATATTAAAATGTAGCCTACACAAAACGATTTCAAGTGAAATATGAAGGTTTGCAAATACTGTACTGTAAATTAGCGTACTCACCAATAGTAGCCTATATGAAGTGGGACCTATTATTTCATAGCCAGCCTTTCCACTCAATATGCAAATTTCTTATGTTAATTAATATATTTAAGCTTTATATTTCTAATTATGATAAAAAAAATATAAGTGATTATAATAATAATAAAAAAATAACAATAAAGTGCTATGTAAGAAATAACTCTACTGTAGATCATGGGCATTTCTTTTTTATCCGTACAGACTCAAATGGCTTATCTAACTGCTAACCTACCTACCTGTATGCCTGTCTGTCTGTCTTGATCTCAACAAAGAGATCCAATAAAATATAATTTCAACATACACAAACCTACTCATTCTGTCAAACATATTTCCTAATCTCAATGAAAACACATTTACTGATAGACTATACATCCCTCATTCATATGATCAAAGAAATAAACATACCTCTTCAAATAATACACATGTTACTCTGCAATTCTTTCTCAAAATAAATGCATCTGAATTCATAATACAAAACAAATATTAGCCCCCTTTTTTTTTTGGTAAACCTTATTGCCCTATCTTTGCCTCTCTACGAATAAATATATTTGCATCTATTAGAAAATAAAAATTTTGATATGTAAAACATAACGATCCATTTTTCGTTAAATCTTATTGCCCTATGTCTCCATTTCTTTCTCTCTCTCTCTCAAGCTCACAAACTATCCTAAAATTTTAGTATAGAACATGAGGCAAAACCGTAGATCACATTCCAGAGAGTATGTTATGCCCAATGTACTTGCCCTATGTCCTCTTGTTGTGCGTGAACAAATATGGCAGATTTCTTGACTCTTTGAATTGCAGTCCTGTGATAGTACGTTGGTCAGATGACATTTTTGAAGTAGTCACGGGAAGATCCAATTGTACTAATGTTCCATTCCTACCTCATTTTCCTGATTAGAATGGTCCAGACGTTGCAAGTTGGGTTACACCATTCACGGAAAATTGCAGTAGTGATATTTCTTATATTGTTTTTGTGAAGGTTGTAAGCATTTAACTAAGATTCACAAAATAGAAAAAGCTTCTTATACATCAACGATTTACTCGTACATTCTACTGAATGTATTTGCATATATAATTTGTTCACAAGTCGCATATTTTTCACCTAATCAGTAATCACATCAGCTTTCACAATAGGCTCCTCAGTCATGAAATGTCTTTTACTTCACTTTACATTATGATATCCCTTCTCGCATCCTCTAGATGAAATTTAAACATTCCCTTACTTGTTTAACAGATTACACCGATAAGTCCTGTATTGTTTTCATTCAGGAATATACTTAAAATAGGCTTATATAGTAATTATCAGTATTTAAAATGTGACCTTTTCATTTAGATATTCATTACCATCTTCACCACTGACCTTGAATATCTTAGAAGTTTATCGTCAAGTATAACTATTTACTTGTATACATATCCAAAACCGTTCCAGTTTGACAATCACATACGGTATATCATATACAGTATCATTATACCTAAATAATTTCTTTTAGTCTTCATACTGTGAGCTTAAAAATCAAACAGCCTATAAAAAACACGAGATTCATCGATCATTAACTTTTGAAATCGTTAGAACTTACTAAAACGAATTTGTATTACTCTTATGTTTTGAACTTTCCACAACCTATGCCGGATCCACGGCTGTGTTTGTATCTAAACCTATGACTGACGCTAGTCATGACCTACACACAAAACAAATTACAATCATTACCAGCTTCATCCATAAGAACTTGACATAAGTAAACCTACACAGCCTACAAACCAATGTGACAACTAGTATACGTGAATAAAAGTTCACCATGATGTAAGGGTTTTATGAGTAACCAAAGTAATCCCTATTGATGTCTAGTAAAAAAACATAGTTGATGTAATGATTAATTTGACAATTATCAATGTTTATGTAAATGCTTTCATGATGGTTTGAGTGAACACGGTTGATAAATTTGAGTCATATGACCAGTGCAGTATTGCATCCAAGGAAAACCTACAGTTGCACCATGACGTCACAAGGTTTGAGAGATTGTACACCAAAATAGAAGAAAGGAACTGGAAACCGATATAGGGTAGAAAACCAAGGATTGGGCGCAACAGCAAATACCAGTAATGCACTGTGCCTTTATGCCACCAGTAAATTGCATTATGGTCAGCTAGTCTTTAAATTGGAATTAGACATTGAAAGCAATAGCAGCATTAATATATATGGCCTTCTCATTCATGTTGTCCTAGTTAAATATAGATTTTATCAGTGGCTGTTAAATAACCAGCTTATTAATTGCCTCCAATACTGAAACTTGCAATCCTGGTACACATAATCACTGCAACAATGACAGCAATGCTGAAAGGTTACAATAATCTTTGCATATACACAAACTCTGCAACAATGAATGTACTATGATTTGTGATAGAAGTATGAGTCTATAGAATACCTGAAACTTAATTCTTGATAGCACAATATATGACTGACTAATATCTTGATAAATCTACAGAGTAAACATATTCTCTCTCATTGTAAAACGCTTCTACATAGGTCTTCCATACTGTATCAAAGATATGGAACTCTTCCTTCACTTTAGTTATGAAAGTATTATATTTGATATGGCCTGTCAATGGAGCTGGGGAAGCCAATCTACTCTTAAGATTTAAATGGTAAAAAAAGCCTGCAGTTACACTATGAAGTGAAATTATAAAGGTTGGACAAGATAGAAGGAAGTTGGGAAATAGGTACAGAGGAAGACTAAACATTTGGCACAGCAATGGCCAACAAGGACTCTACAAAGACCCTTCAGCAATGCCTACGGTTCATTGTTTATCTCTACATACTGTATTGATATAATGTACAGCAGGTTATCATGTAGCATGACACTATCTTCTTTCAAACTAGTTTATACCTCTGGAGGTTTAACATTTCTGAGAAGTCCTTTATACCTGGAACACTGACACAGCTTAATCTATACTATATTTCTAAGAGAATACTGTATTATCCTCTGATTTGAGCAATCAAAATATTACAAACTTATAAAGTCATTTATATTTTTCCTAACTATGCCTGCCTGAGTTCTTTAATGGGAGTATGACTTCAGTGAAGCTGGTAATGGCTGTTTAAACTTTTAATGAGACGATAGTATCGCTGGTGAGTTGAGGGTAGGCCTCACTCACTTGTCATAGCGCTACTCTCACTTTGATCTTATCCTAGGACTTGTAGGGTGGTTGAGGCAGGTAGTGTAACTTAAAGGATTAGGGTTTGTATAGTAAGGAAAAATACAAAATACTTTTAAAATTTGTGATGTGTTCCTACAAGAATTACAAACCATTATCCTTTAACAGGAGACTTATCCTTTGAAGGAAGTCCCTATAATTGACGTTGTTACTTATTTTAGAATGATTTATTGTTAATTTGTTCTCTTCATTTATTTATTTCCTTATTTCCTTTCCTCACTGGGCTATTTTTCCCTGTTGGAGCCCCTGGGCTTATAGCATCTTGCTTTTCCAACTAGGGTTGTAGCTTGGATAGTAATAATAATAATAATAATAATTAGACTGGCTGGTTTACTAACACTGGAAATATTAAAGGCACTTTGGCCCTGTACAGGAATTCAAGTGATGACTCCTGTCAACCTCCCAATGAATTGAGCATGAAGCTATTACAGGGATTAGGCTAGATTCCTGCCTGGAGACTGGTAGGTGATCATGGAAGAACCTATATCCAAAAGGATATGTTGTTTGAAGGTATGGTCATTATGAGAAATGGGCTTCCATACTTTTTGTCAATCCTTCTCTTGTTTGGGAGGAAGGGTGAGATAATTCAATACAAAACAAGTCTAAATAAAACATTACTCTTTTATGAGGCTTACTCTTATCTAGCATACAGTCCAGTGCATAATGGAATGACTGCTCCACCTCAATGGAAGGGAGGAGAGGCAAAAGACCAGACATTATTACTTCTCCTATATTCACAGTACAAATACTATCTTGGACAAGATGATTTGTGTCATGAAAGGGAGCTGGGTTTGCAACGCAACTTGTTGAGTAGCTACCACAAGGCCAAGGATAATGTTACCCAGGGACTTTTAGGTATACTCCTGTAAGCAGTGGACAGCTAAGATTGTCTCTCATTTCAGACTCCTGCCCTCAGGACTTACACCACTGACACTTTTTCCTGAAGGTTAGGATAGATCCGATATCCCTGACTTTGTGTTTGAATTGAGATGCCCCATATACACCCATAAGTTCTTTGGGCAATGTCATTGTGTCTTCACAGGATAGATGAGCGAATCCTCCTGATCCCACCTTGTCACTCCTTTTGTGGAGATGGAGAGGGACTTGAATCGAGTTGTTAATGACTAGTTTCTAAATCTTGGACACGAACTCCTGATCAAAGGTGGTGAAGATCTTCTTCCGTTTCAGAAATGCCATGCAGTGCACCTATTTTCTACTCTTAAGCGAAGACTCATGAGAAGTCTTGAGGATCAGATCGCTTTCTAATGCCCATCTACAGGGCTCATACAGGACTCACGAGGCATTCTAAAATAGGCTTGACTTCCTGGATAGAGAAGGATGTTCGAGGCTCCTCCTGAGCCTAGGCTACTTCTTTGAAAAAGAAAGGTCTATTATATTTAGATATATGTATAAGAAATATAATTTTCATTATTACTAGCAGGAAAAAATAGCCCAGTGGAGAAAGGAAACAAAGAAATAAATAAACTATAAGAAAAATAATGAACAATTAAAATAAAATATCTTAAGAACAGTAACAACATTAAAATAATCTTTCATATAAAAGCTATGTCAGCACTAAAATCAAAGAAAATCATACAAACTTCCTAATCAGATACTCCAAGGCCTTTGCAAAAGTCAAATTGCAAATAGGGAACAGATTATTAACTTTCAGCATACCTATTAAGATGTTTTGCCAAAAGACAATAAAAAAAAAAAAAGAGATAATGTGGGAGTTATGGAAATTGGGTGGTAATCTGCTGAACTATAGAGCTGCTGCAAATTCATTTACCTCATGGAATGGAGTAATATTACCAATTCTCCCACAAGTGACAAAAGAACCTCTTCTTGCTAACGTGTGGAAAATAACATATCTTACAAGCTAAGAAATCAGCAGTCTTTATGAAAAGCAAAGGAAAAATACCATTTGGGTCTACACCTCCACAATAATCTAGGTCCATCAAGAGTTTTAATTTCACAGACCCAAAAAGCTAAACTATTGTGGTGAGTTTAGCCTCAAGAAAACAGGAATGAGGAAGATCAAGTTTCTCATTAATCTGCTTATTGTCAAACACATCAGCCAAAGAGTTGCCTTTTCCTTTGGACAGTGAGTGACAGAGCCATCTGGATTTAGTAAAAGAGAAAATATTAATTCTATACCAAAAAATTCAGATTTAAGGGTAGTTCATTTGTGTTCCTGGGTTGTCCCAGAAATTGTTTCTTTTATGGTTAAATTGTATTTCTTTTCATTTGAAGCAAACTCTCTCTGAGCAACAGCTCTTAACCAAGTATAGTTATTCCCAGTCAAATCTGATCTGTTACCCATCCTAAGATGATAGGTATCTTGCTTCTCCAAATAAGCACATCTACAATCATTACTGAACCAGGGTTCCTCTTCAACCTAGTACTATAGCACACAAGTATGTTGACCAGATTCTTATTTAAAAGAACAACAGGCTCATCACTTTTCTAAATTTTGATTAATTCAATTTCAAAAGATCACTTAAAATCCCATTCCAGTCTGCTTATCTTATATAAATCTTACATGAGTATGACACAACAGACAGGCTGCTCAACCTTACCTACAGCACTAATGAAATTAAGGTAAGATCAGATGTTCCATCCATAGTCATTTTAGGGTGGCCTTACATGGAGGATATCCTATCATAGCAGTGTTGTAATCCATGAATAGGAAACTTAATGTACCATTTACAATTTGCCAGTGGCTTTTAGCAGTTGGGTATAATGCTGGATGCACACTCAATTTACGTAAGCTTTACTTTAATTCACACGCCCTGCACGTACAGGTTTTCATAGTGGCCATGTTGATCCTCTGGCAATCAATTGCTTAGATATATTTCCAGCCTAATTGGGGCACCTAGTACCAGGTTATATATCCCAGAATTTGCTAAATCATTAGTGTCACGTAGAGAGTAGAGGTCCCCTTTTTTGTTTTGTTTCTTGTTGATGTCGGCTACCCCCCAAAATTGGGGGAAGTGCCTTTGGTATATGGATGGATGGATTAGTGTCACTACAAGGGTACTGACACTGGGATCACTGCGACAAAGTAGCCTTAGCTAACCACTACTGTACTTCAAAAAGACATTAGGGTCTACCTGCAAGACCTAAGGAGCCTTCTTTTAGTCATTTGTTCATGGCAATCTGTAAAAAAAAGATCTCCCAGAAAATGTTGGAGTGCTATGATCACCTTACCCTTCAAAAATCCAGAAATCTCCCCGATGTAGATCCAAATTCTCCTTGCTCCAGGGGCATATGCGCAGAGGCTTCAACAAAGTGTTAAGCAGTGTCTCCAGTGATTTATGGCCTTGCTAGAATAATGCTGAAGATGATTTAGTCTTCCTGCTTCTCAACAAAAATGCTCATCTAATAGGAGGCCCTGATCTACACTCAAGTGAAAAGTGGATAATTGCAAACAATTATCCTCCCATGTAGTGTGGATCTATTGCCAGCCTAGTCATAAACTGTTGCATGTCTAACACATGCAACCTTGCTTCCATCCATTATTAACATGAAGCAGCATTATCATCATTCAAACTAAAAAGATGAAACAACTATAAATAGGGCATAACAGTACGTCCACACTCATTGCATCCGAAGACAATAGTGAGGAGACTTTAACAGGCGGGTGGAGGAGGAGCTACTTGCCCAGGCTCACCACTCATCGTTAACTACCTAGTTTATGATTTAAACTGACATTCCAGCTCCGCTGAACACCTCCAACTATTTTAATGGACGAAAAGTTTGTATTCATGTAAGACTAACTCCAGATTTGATTAAACTAGACAAACTTGCATTAAATAATCAAAATCAACATAAAACAAAGCAATCTATAGATTGAAAAGTGAACAAGTTTATCAGAGAAAATTACTTCAACCTACAAAATGCATTTGAGGAAAAGTATACAGTATCAGTATGTACTATGTACAGTATCTCTTGAAAGTACAGACCACCATTAGCGATGAAATCAAACACTAATTAATTTACATAACACAAATCACACACTGCTAGAAATAAATGCCTAAGAAAAATGCTTCTTCTTTACTGCGTAGTATTATACACTTTATAAAAAGTGATTAAATGCTGTAAAAAAAAAACCCTCAACCTGATTGTAATTATTACTGTATCGAAATAAATATTTGAAAACCAATGGAAAAGATTTGAATGATACATAAAACTGAAACCTGATGATGCAAGAGAACCACTGAGGATACCAACAAATGACCTATGTCTAGAAGAATGCACCTTTTTATTACTTACAAAAACCACTAAAGTGAAATGAGGAGAAATGTAAACAACTTAAAATAGCAAAATAAAATGCAATCAAATGCATAAGAAATAATTGGAAAACAAGAAAACAGGTCTACTGAAAAGTGGTTATCAGTTTATACATACCAGAGGATATATAGGGTGCAATTATAACTACAGCAGTTTTACCTGATAGACAAACGACTAGTAATCCTGAGAACATTGAAGACAATTTTGAATGTACATAGGATACATGGGGCTGTGATGAAACAAACATAACAGGTCTTCATCTCTGGAAATGAATATGGTGGAAAATTCATCTTGAACAGTCTTGAATCTACAATTTTAATAACAGCAATGCAAATGATAGATACACTATTACACACAACATACAATATATACACAAACCTAATGGTTTTGGCATATAGCCTCATCATATATCATATGAGTAATTTGCAAATCGATTACACTAGTGCATATATCTAATGTTCAGTCAGGCATTTTTCCTAAGATAGCATAATTCTCTTTACAGCGTTCATCATACATGAAAATGTATGATAATTAACCCTTTTACCCCCAGGCTATTTGGAATTTCCCAACCCTTAACCCACAGGGGGTTATTTTTTTCCCAGCATATTTTGCAGTATATTTTTTTTAAATTGCTCTGACAGCCTTAATTTTTGTCATAGAGAGGTCAGGTTGGTCCCATTCTCTTGGAAAATGCCTGAATTTTCTCAAATAATTATCACAAAAATGAAAAAAAAAATTTTTTATAGCATTTTTTTGCAAGGACGTACCGGTACGTCCATGGGAGTAAAGGGATGGCTTTTGTGAAACGTACCAGTACGTCCTTTGGGGGTAAAAGGGTTATCAAACAATGCATGTCATCTTAACAAAACTGAAAAATTTTGATATTCAATGCTACAAAAAAATAAATTCTCTCATCCCAAGGAGAGAAAGTAAACTGAAGAGTTTATCACCAATTACTATGAAATTGTAGCTCAAACTGATATTAAATTTGTTCAGCTGAGCAAACATGTTGTTAAAAAAAAAGTTAACTGCCTATTTCTCTCACCAAAGCTTCTAATCTCTGAGCAACTAATGTCATGCTTGGCACTCAAGTACAGGACATATCACGAGACTGTGTTTCTTTATTTTTATAAAGATTCATGAAATATGTTTTGAAATGAGTAATGTGCGCTTCAAATACTGTATGTGCAATATGTAGAAGTAAAAGATGGGCCTAAAGGTAAAGTTCTGATAACTGCAGTATATACAAATTTGCAAAATCCCAAATATTCTTATATCAAGATCTGCCTACATACAATACAGTATAGTATATCAAATCCATTTTCAATCTATAGTCTAATTTCTAAACTGACTCACTTTTATCATACAGTATTACTATGTTAATTCAGTTGAAGATGTGAATTTTGATGTCTTTATTATTGTTTTGTTATTCCAAAAGTAATAAAATATGTGGAATCTCAAGATGCTGCTTCACGCTTGTGTAAAAGTATTCAAAAGATTGATAGTACTAACGCCAGTAAAGAATCAAAATTTGAATTAAAATTTCACTAAGAAAACTGGACACCAACAGGCCAGTGTATCAAAAGTAATTGTTCTTTCATAGTGATTGAAAAGACTATGAAAATCCTAGAAACCACAGATGAACTGAGCATAAACCTACATACATACATATATACCAAAGGCACTTCCCCCAATTTTTGGGGGTAGCCGACATCACCAAAGAAACAAAACAAAAAGGGGACCTCTACTCTCCACGTTCCTTCAGCCTTACCAGGGACTCAACCGAGTTCAGCTGGTACTGCTAGGGTGCCACAGCCCACCCTCCCACATTATCCACCACAGATGAAGCTTCATTATGCTGAATCCCCTACTGCTGCTACCTCCGCGATCATCTAAGGCACCGGAGGAAGCAGCAGGGCCTACCCGAACTGCGTCACAATCGCTCGCCACTCATTCCTATTTCTAGCACGCTCTCTTGCCTCTCTCACATCTATCCTCCTATCACCCAGAGCTTTCTTTACACCATCCATCCACCCAAAACCTTGGCCTTCCTCTTGTACCTCTCCCATCAAATCTTGCATTCATCACCTTCTTTAGCAGACAACCATTTTCCATTCTCTCAACATGGCCAAACCACCTCAACACATTCATATCCACTCTAGCCGCTAACTCATTTCTTACACCCGTTCTCTCCCTCACCACTTCCTTCCTAAACCTACTTCAAACAAAGAAAAAATCCCAAAGAACAAAAACATCTTGAAGCACACACACATTAGTGACAATGGGGTAACCAAAATAATCACCGATATTAATGGTTCACAGCGAAGTAAATTAATATAGCCAAAGGAAGTGGAGTATGCCTTCAACTCTTTTAGATTAAACATAAATAGCCATAAATCTTCCAACATTAACACTGTCTCAGTGTAACACTTAATATTTCACTTAGAAGTAAACAATGTAGCTTATCTAATACTGTGGCTTATTTTATAGAAATAAGCTAGAATGAGAATTATTTTGATGGCTATTTGCTTGGTATTACATCATGATCAATACATAGAATATGGAGATCATGACTACAGCAGTATGAGAAAAGTCTATGTAACATCTTGAAAAAAAATCTTATTAATCATCTCTCAAACTGGATCTTGAAGAATACTCAATTACATTGAATCCGTGACCTTGTGCTGGTAATCACTAAGGTACATCAATTATATTTGTAAATTGCTTAGACTCATCTGCAACACTGGGTCCTCCTATACCACTCATAATCTGAATTTCTCGTCCCTTTTAATCTTCCAAAAATATTAGATTATCCTCCAAGAGATTGCAATATTACTGCTACCGTGAAAAGAAAAGTTTGTGAAGTTAATATTCATGGGTAAATTAGTCACTATTTGGCCTTCTGCAGATGAAGTCTACAAGAAACAGGGATCAGTTCCTGTGCTTCCACTCTGAGATGGGAAGTTTCCATGGAATGTTCATAATCATTTTGATTTACCATGCATGAAAATCTTAAATAAGTAACAGTATTTAAATGCATTTTCAGGAATTAGTCTTTTGTGGCGTTCACAAACACTTTCCTGTAAAGTGTAGAACAGGGAATCCAATGTTATCTCACCTGCCCTTGGGTCAGTGTATCAACATGCAAAGCACAGAAACAAATGTGTATAAGGGAGACCCAAAGATTCAGGGTCAATTGAACACATCATTGCTAAATTTGCTTGTTAATTAACAATACGTCATCCAACTGAGAACCAATACTAACACTGAAGACAATGCTTACCAAAGCATTTCCTTCTCGTTCATCAACCATGTTTTCATCAGTCACTGGCAAGCGACGACGTACTGTAATATTTTGTTTTTCACTTGTTGACAATTGGAAGGATTCTACAGCAACTTCTTTAGCTATGTACAGTACAATTAATTTGGTTCTAATTTTATTATTCACCTAATTTTTAGTGCTACTGTACATGTTGGTTTTGATAAATTTCCGCTATTTCAGTTGCTTGTTTTGATAAAAGCTCAGTCACTTGTCACAGCCGTTACAATTTGGCTCTCAGACCAGAAGGGAATTGATGATGATAAAACATTGATAAAGCACTTTGTTGCATATTATGAGTTTTAATTTGATTCCATACGAATAAGATTGCCTATCCTGAAACAAGTTTTTGTTTTTCAATTTTCACTTAGCATAGATCGTAATATCACAAATCTAGTTTCTATGAAACTACAATAATGATAGGCTACTTATGATATTAACATCATGTGTGGGAGTGGCTTTCTTTCCTGAGATAGAGATTATTTCATGCTAGGTGTGGTGTCATTTACCCAAAAGCACGGGGTTTTGGTTGGGATTGTGGTGGACCAGGCCCCTAACCAAGTACTGTAAAAGATTTTGGGCTGGAGGATGACATAGAGTCCTAGACCCTGAAGAGGAGGCGCCCCTATTCCAGATGCCATCTGATGGGACTCTAGCTATGGGTGATCCCCCATGAGTTTGTCTCACATACTAGTGAGGCTCCATCTCGGGTTAACTCTTTGAAGGCTACCATTCCTCCTGGGTTTAGCCAGCTCACATCCCCTAACAAAGCTTCAATTAACAGCAAGATGGTCGAAGCATTTCCACTCCCTTTATGGTGGTTCCCTCTAAGGACCAGCCATTCTTGAGAGTTATCGTGTTCCCCTGATCTTTCCCAATTCCAACCTGAGGAACTTGCAGTGCCCAAGACCCTAGCCCTTCAGGCTCAGGTGAAAACTCTAGTGGGAGTTGCCCCCTCAAACTCATATCCGCTGGGTTTGGTAACTGCGGAGGAGTCGGATGTAAGGGAGGGGGACTTGGTGGGTTACTGCTGGCAACTTAGCACGGAACGCACTCTCTGGTCTTGCACTAAAGTGTTTTGTTGTAGAAGTTTAGATATTTCCTTTGATGAAGTGGATTTTAAGGGCTTTGATAACTTTCCTCTCTCATCCTGGTGCATTAAGGAAATATTCCCTAAAGCATCTCCTCAGCTCACACCCAAAAAATTGTTACTGGTGATGCACAAAACAGTTCTTAGCACCCTGGCAGAATTGGTCTCAGACGCTGGTGTGCAGTGTTCACTGGGGGAACCATACCCTCCACCAAACCTTGAAAAACTCGCCAATGCAGATCAAAGTTCGTTGGGGGACTAAGCCAGGATTGTATACCTAAAAGCTTAAATGACAGGCAACTTAATGAGGAGAGTAAAGTGCTATAAAGTATCTTGAGCATTGCCTTGATGATCCTAGAGAAGACTTAGCCTTTCTTTACCTCCTCAAAGAATAAGCCTGTCACTAAATGGGAGACTATGATTTACTCTCTGCAAATGGGGATTTATTTACCTTTCAAAAGAGAAGAGATTACCCAGCCCATTGAGTTAAGCCTGACTCTTATATAGCTGGACAAGCAAATTGGGATGATTGCAAACAATAGTGCCCCTAAAAGAAGCACAGAGATTGTGGTCCTACAGCTGATGTTGCTATGAACCGATGGCAGCATCCAACCTTTTCTCTGATTTACAAAATTCTTGTTTCACATTCATAATCACAAATCCAACAACCAATCATTCACTTCTCCAATAGAAAAGAAAAAATCAAAGCCTTTGGATAGGTTGCAACAGTAAGCTTGTAATAATTCTAGCCAAAGGCAAAAGTAAAGTCTTTGACAGGAAACCCTCCCATGCTCACTACCTGTCATTAATTACCTCATAAATTTTACAGCCGTTCCAGCTCTGCTCAAGACCTTTCCTATTTCAAAGGACAAAAGGTTAGTACACCAGTAGGAATAAAACGGTTCATCACCATCACTCATGGGCATCTTCTGATTCTGACTGCGAGTCATTTATTTTTGGCCAAAAATGAAAAGCTTCTTGCATACACAGGATCATCTTTATACAGTATCTTGGCTTTACAGCTATATTCTCAGTAAGTTCTGTCAGGTGTCTACCATAAAAACATATCTGCAGAGATTGACATAATCAGAAGGTAGTCTTTTAAAATAACCAGACCAAGAAAGGATAAATCTATTTTTGAGGTTAGTGCTGTGTAGTCTGTAAGACCATCCCAGCTCCCTTGTTTCTTGAAGGGAAGTGGGGCATAACTGAGATCCTTCTGGATTGACAAGATGGTTTCCGGGCCAGAAACAAACTCCCATGTAAGTACTGTACTGTATTGTCTTCAGTGTTAGTAATGGTTCTTAGTTAGTGATCCATCATCAGTAAGCAGACTGCACTAGAGGCACTGTGGGGGGTTCAATACAGCCTGAAACCATGGTTCTCACTTAAACACACTGAATTTGGGCCTTACGTGTGATACACTAGCCATAGGCCAGGCAAAACAACACTTCTTGGGTGTAGCATGTCGTATTGGAATCGCTGTTCTAACCTTTACAGATCACAGTAAGGTCCTTCGGAGCCAAACAGCACTTCCCCATAGATAAGATTTTCCTTTGTCAATACCCCTTTCCCAGATATTCTACTCTTCTGCACACATAAAAACTAAGACTTCTTTATCATGTACAGAAAAGTATCTATGTTAAGCAAAATCATGAAGATTACTGCACTGAACATATGGAGGACTATTTATCTTAATTCCATGGCCTGCTGTAGTGTTGAACAAATTTCTATTAGCTACAATGTTAATAACAATTAATTCTATACAAAAATTTACCTCAATAAAACTTCAGTTAATGAAGAGCACAGAGAATTGGCAACAAATGACATGCTACAGTTAATAGCGTATTTTGTGTCAAACCATCCGAAAGGTTCACCTGGAAGTCTATAGATTTAAAAAACATATACTGGACTTGAATCACCAACAATTTATTCAATTTTATATACGAATCAGTGATTAGTCTCTCTTTTTCACAAAATGAGGACCCATTAGAAAACAAAATGCAATCCACAAGTTTCAAAGAGGAAATCCCAACAATAAAGTGAAGTGATGTGCTTGGACTGTACATAGGCTTTAAAAAATCAGCAAGAGTTGAAGGTCCACTCCCCTGGAATTTCCAACTTGGTAATATCTTTAACAATTACAATTTTGAGTTTAGAATGATTTATATGGAGAAAATGCAGTGTAATTAAGGGATTTTGACGAAGGAAAAATCTATTTCTGGGCGAGAGACCTGTGCCGCAGTTATAGCAGTTATATACCTTAGAAATGGTGCTAAAGGAGCATTTCACTGGGTGGCACAGGTCAGAGCCCAGAAATGATTGTAAAGTTAAATCAAATTTTTCCGTGTACAGTCTTCTTGTTTGTATATGATACTAATGTTAAAACATAAAGGTGGTCACAAAACTGTTGTCTTAAGAATTATCTATCATATACACGGGAATATCATTGCACAACATTTTCTGATTCATAGTTATATCATTCCAAAAATCAGTTACTTTACCTTTAGTCTATCTCAGTATTATGACTACTGCCATAAGTAAAATGTGACTTAATATCTTATAAGAAATATCATTACCTTTATTTTTAATTCTTAGCCTCTACTGTGCCATACCATAAGAAGCATAAAATCTAGTGAAAGATGACCAATGACTCCAATCTGGCTCGAATATAAAACATTTAGGGAAATTATTTTTTTCTGTGATAAATTCAAGGCATTATCATAGAACCACATAAAAATGTTAAGATGGCTTTCCATCACATTATACAATAAACATTAATAAAGAAAAAAAAATCATTTTAACAAGTAAAGATAAGCTGTTGCTTAATTATGTAATACACTACAAGTATAATGTGAAAACTTTAAATCACAAGACACAAGTTACAAATGTTCTGCAATAACTCAGACTTCTGTTGGCCATTTATGTTCTAAACCTTAAAATTACACTAAAGGAAGTAAGATTAACTCACTTGATACTCATTTCTATACATCATCATACAGCAAATGCTAACCAGGTTTAAGAAAGAAGTTACAAACTGATACAGCAAAAATGAAGACGAGTAAAACAACAAACATTGACAACACAGGGTAGGTTACAAAATCGGAAAACAAATGAAACCTCAAAAATAAGAACTGGAGCACCATGACTGATTATTTTCCAAATCAGGAGTTGCTGTCTTTTTTCACTCTCTTTGAACTGTGATATTGTATATCCTTCTATTACTCACATTGGTGCAAGTCTCAATACAACATAAAATTTATAACTTGATCTTTTCAAATTTGCTTCATACTGGGCAGTTCTTTAGGGATGTGTACCTGCATCTACCCCAATAGTTTACGATTTTTCTTCCTTTTCCTGATATACTGTAAGTACCTGTGTTCAGCACAAGAATTAAAAATCTTTCTTGTTCTAAAAACACTCGAATAACTTGGTGTTTCAAATCATCAAATATTTCAGTTACAGAGATTTAACTACACTTAAGTACATATACAGGCACTACAACCCATGTCTCTTTCTCAGAGTTAAGCTACTCTTAATAACGTGGTGAGCTAGCACTGGATTTTTTCAGACATTTACAATTTCAGTAAATATCCATAAACCGTTCTTATGGTTATTTGATGGAAAATAGCAGTCATTTGTCAAATACAGTATCACATGTAGAGCAGCATGAGAACACATTTCTAATGTAATTACAGTATTTAAAAATTTTACTCTATTACTCTATTGTTAAGCATCAAGACTTATTTCTTATAAAGCTTGTAGCCTACACTTTATTTTAAAAGCAATTAACCAAAACGCCATTTCATTACTGAGCTAACCGTTGTCATAAAAATGGGAAATGGACATTTCTCTCTTAATACTGTGCAATAAAGTGAAGTAGCCTAAAAATGGATAATGAAATCATTGTTAAAGCAAACTTTCTTCCTTAAAAATTAATCCAAACTACCATCTGAACCTCTATGACTACCACTACATAACTTAGGGCAAAAATCAATTTACAGTTTGTAAACACCGTGTTATAGAAGGAAGCCAATGCTGTATTAAAATGTAATTATGATTCAAGAATAATAAACATACAGAGTATAAAAAATAATTTTCCAAAAAAATACTTCTATTTAATAACCTGAGATGGAACCTTAAAATATTTAAAAACTGCAAAATTATACTCAGTGAAACTGAAAAGTTTTTCAGTAAAAATTAAAAGACCACTAAACTTCACTTTGGATTTATAAAAACATCTCAATTACAGTAAAGTAACAGCAAACTTTTGATTTAAAGTGTAGGATACTAAACTGAATACTCTATAAAATTCTCTTAAAACCTTTATATTAAAAGGAAAAGTATGAAAGAGAGTTCAGTCGAGTCCAATATCAAGCTTGTTTCGTTTCTCTAACATTTCAAGTGCTGCTGCAGGAACTACTTTTTAAATCTAGAACAAGTCCTTAAGTGTTAACAAAAAAGGTGTTAAGATTGTTAACAAACCTAGGCATATATATATATATATATATATATATATATATATATATATATATATATATATATATATATATATATATATATATATATATATATATATATATATATATATATATATATAATTATTCTTATTCAAGAGTCCCTGTTTATTAGAGTTACTTGATCTAACATCAAATATGTAAAAGGAGGACTCTTAAGTCTGGACATTCTGCAAAGTATTAATTTTTCCATTAAAATGTTTTCTAACACTACAAAAAATAAACTTGAGGGATTAGCCAGGTAAAAAATGGTATATAAACCACACACATATGTTGTATTTGGGATGGCTTAAATTTATTAAATGGTTAGGAAAATTTTGTCTCACCAAGATGTCAAAGTATATCTACAGTAGTACCCGGGATTATGTCGGTTCGCTTTACATTGGTCATCTTTAAATATATGGAAAAATAAAATCCATGTAACACCGTTATACATGACCTTACGTTTGATCTCAATGTCGAACCATCACTAAAATAGATTGAAAAAAATTCTTTTCTCTTCTATTCATGAAATACAGTTAGCCCTCAATATTCACGGGTTCTACCTTCAGGCCGATTTACGCAACCTTACGTTGGTCTCAATATTGAACCTTTACTAACATAAATTAAAAAAATTCTATTCTTTTCTATTTAAGAAATACAGTCAGCCCTTGATATTCACAAGATCTACCTTTGAAGATTCGGTTATTCGCTACACAGAGAACCGTATAACCTATTAAACAAAGAATCGCATATTCAATGTTTGACTATAAGTACTCTAGCTGCCCAAAGATTTCAAACCGACCATGCTCCTTTGCATGCGGCATGCCACGCGCTGCCTCCCTATTCACACAGCACAACACAGCATCTCTCACTAATTCGACCTCAGCCTCGCATCATCTCTCCTTGCGTGTGCATCTCCTGCTTCAGTCCTCTTTGTGTAGAATAACTTTGTGATGTAAAAAAAAGTGATGTAAATATCCAGTGCATATCCAGTGTTAATAGTGATTTTAGTATAAAGTGTGATACATACATTACACTACCCTATGCGCCAAACAGTTGACGACTCACGAGTTGCATCAAGCTTCAGACTTACTGTGTAGAACTTCATACATAAATGGTTAGTGGTGTTGAATTGATACTTTTACTTTCAACTTTTATTGTGTTAGTGTATTCACTATGTATTAATGTTATTTTCATATCAACTACTATACTGTACTGTTTACGAAACAACATGCTTTACAGTAGTGCTATAATGTAAACATAGGCTACGTGTATGGTGAGTTGGAATGGTAGGAGTCAACCTCCCGAAAGCAGCGAACACTTACAAGTGTTACTTTAGCTAAGTAAACTGTACTATAGTCATAGTATTGAACACATATTACAATAATATACACCACAGTATCAGAGTGTGTTAATAAATAGGAACAAGAGTGTTTTGTTGTTACATCATATACATATAAGTGTGGCAATGACTCGTGTTATGAGTACGATAATCTTACCACATATTGTATGTATGCAAGTATAGTACATGTGTACATATAAAAGTACTGAAATGTGTTCATACACTGACACAATACTTATACTGTGATAGAAACTAAGTAAAAACAATATTAGGCTGTATAGTGGGTACCAAAGTGTAGTTTACAGCGCATATGTGATGGGCAGTGAATTTGTTGTTCGTAAGTTGACCCACCCTTACATAATTATTTCACTTTTCTATTTCTTAATGTACAGCTAACATTCTTAAAAAAGAAAGCTCTTCAAGCACAGGAAAAGCCAAGATAATTAAATTTTCCCAATGGTTCTGAAATATACAGTATTTCTTTTACTGACCTGGCAAAGTAATAAGTACAGCACTGGATGCTCCAACACTAGAAAGGTTACTTTACCATCAATCAGATTAAGTAGCTGTATCTCTTGATATGATTCACGTTCATTTCTACAGATTTTCAAGACAGCAGCGATCCATATTGCCGTGGAAGGTACATTATAACTAAGATATGGGAAAAATAAATAGAATACAGAAACAGCGGATGAAATCTTCGATGAAGCATTTTCCTTGAGGTTTTGTACTGTCGTTAAGATTCTTACCCATCCCTTTTAATATTCTTAGCACTCTGTATATGAAAGCCTCTTCATTAAAGTCATGGGCATTCGAACTAGCAATTTATGTGACAAATATAAACAGCAGCCTGCAACCCTTGGCACTAGAAAATTTACAGAACGAAAAAAATGGAGGAAGTACAGCAGTTCAAGCAACTGAGAACTAGTTTGACTGAGAATGAGGATGGCAACCCAGATGAAAGTAAAATTTATGAAAAAAAAAATATTAATCTTTATATTGAAGACGTTTTCATCATAAAAACTATAGTTATGTTGAAATAATGATAGGTAAGAGACCTTGTTTTTGGAATGCGATGTTTTACCGTAAACATAAAAAATTGAGAAATCAAAATACCTTAAGAAAATATCTAAATGTGTTTGAAATGTGGTTCCATTAATAGATGAAAAGGTATCTAGAATTGGAGAGAAATTAATTGATGTGAATAAAAAAATCTGAAGGGAAATAGATATAGGAAAGGGGTTACTGAGGGATTGTGTTAGAAAGTAGACTATAATAGTAGTAATTAAGGATGAAAAAAACACAACATAGACTACATCAAATGCAATATAAAAAAAATTCAAGGCTACTCTTAAGAATGAATCACTTGACAACTGTCCAATCCATCCATATACCAAGGCACTTCCCCCAATTTTGGGGGGTAGCCGACATCAACAAAAAACAAAACAAAAAAGGGGACCTCTACTCTCTACGTTCCTCCAGCCTAACCAGGGACTCAGCCGAGTTCAGCTGGTACTGCTAGGGTGCCACAGCCCAACCCCCCACATTTTCCACCACTGTCCAATAGTGGAGATAACTTGTTCCCTTGCAAAACATCCTTGGTGAATCTAATGTTATCCATAATAGTAACCTCTTTTCAATTATCAATCTTTAGAGAAAACATTTGGAATACTCCTTGCCCCCCACCTAACTTCTAACTATGAAATTCTATAATCTTTTCTCTATGTAAAATGCATTAAAATGAACTAAAACGATCATCCCTTTATTCTTCTTCCTTGAACTAAAATGGTCATCCCTTTATTCTTCTTCCTTGAACTAAAATGGTCATCCCTTTATTCTTCTTCCTTGAACTAAAGTTGTCATCCCTTTATTCTTCTTCTTTGAACTAAAATGGTCAGCCTTTTATTCTTCTTCCTTGAACTAAAATGGTTATCCCTTTATTCTTCTTCCTTGAACTAAAATGGTCATCCCTTTATTCTTCTTCCTTGAACTAAAATGGTCATCCCTTTATTTTTCTTCCTATACCGTCAAATGACTCCACTAATATAAAAAAAGCAAATAACATCCTTTACAATACAGTAGCTAAGTTATAGTACCAGAAACAAATGAAGGCACTGTAAATATCAATATCTATCCAATATAATAGCTAAGTAAATTCGGAAATTTTAAGATACTACAAGTATTATAAAAAGTAAAATACATACTGAACTATAAACTCCATTGGTAATCTTATGTAAAGCCTTGGATTACAGTAACTTTTAATATAAGCAAATCGGGATGAAAGTATATATCTTCAATTTGGGTTACGAGTATTACATCAGACTGCACACAAAAATTATGTGCCATATGGGTATTTTTTTGGAAATGTACTAATGAGACTAACAAGAAACCAGTCACTCATCACTCATACGCAACACATGCAGTGTTCACGGCATTTTTGTGTGATCTTTATCCCATTTTCATGCACTGAAGAAAAGGCAAAAGCAGGCATCTTTAGAGAGGTTCCTTGTAAAAATTCAATGAAGTTTAAAAGATATGGAGCGTAAATTAAGTGATTCAGTTATTGATAGTGAACATTGTTAAAGAGAGAGAACTTTCAATATTTTACAGGAGCTGTTCATGGCAGAAGATTCTTCTTCCAAGCAGTAGCATTCCCTATACCTACTCTCTCGCCTCCCTCATATCAGTCACTAACTTTCCTAAAAGGTAAAGTGCTAATTAATGTGTCAATTATCTATATTTTTCAATGTGCACTGACTCTTGCACCTAAGACTAAGGCTTTTAAAACTATAGCTTTTTGCTTAAGTTCTGTAAGGAAGATGGAGGAATCTCTAACTTAGCCACAAAAACTCCAGCATCCTATCCAGACCAAGATACAACAGGAATTGGTGGGGATGATCTATGCAAAGCAAAAAACTAGGTGATCTTATGAAACATGTCTGAGTCTAGATTCAAGTTTGAGATTTGCTAAGGCCAATTCCTATGACGATATAGTTGATAGCTGAAGCTTCCTATCCTTAAAAATTTGGACTATAATTTCCTTTACGGAGGCGTGGAATGCATCAAGTAAATTTTCTTTATTCATTAGGTGTAAATTTTTAAAAAACATGAGCAATTTTAGGTAGCAAATTCAATCCTGAAAAGAATTTAACTTGAAAACCAAGGTACTACTGTAATCATAACAACAGCATTCCTATTTGAATATAACTCAACATTAAATGCTTATGTGTTTGTACCAACATGCTACTGCTACAAAAATCAGCTCCACACAACTTATATCTGGTCTCCGATCAAATATTAACGTTAACAGACCAAGACCAATTATGGCATTTAGACTATGACTTTTGATTTTCAATTTCCACTTATGTTCAGCATCTAATAATTGCCCATTACTTGTAGCAATATTTATTTTCAAATATTTTTCCATATTATTGTTCCTCAAATTTTCCATCACTAGGGATCAATCAATACTGAAAGCTTTAAAATATTCAAAAATTAAGTACTAAAAGTGGCATTTCATATTAGCAAAATTCTCTATCCTTATTCAGAACAGAGAAAGAAAACCACATTACCTATTAGTTTAAACAACATGGTAAGAACATTACTCTACTTAGACTAGAACAGCACACAAGTTCCCACAACAGAAATCTGAGTTAAATGTAAAATGATACTCTGCAAACTAATATATTGTATCAAACTGCTGACTAAAACACAGTTAAGAGAAATAAAATCATTAGAAAATCATATGTTTAAGCTTTTAAAACACAAAGCAAAATAGAATCCAATAAAAGATCTACGAAAGATATTCTAATTTGTGTATAATTAATAAAAAAAAAAAAAAAACCATATAAGTTTATGTGGTCCGCTTAAACATGGTTTATAATGATGCTGTCGGGAGATGACCCATCATTGATGACAAGAGGATTTGTGATATATGTTGTGTCCACCTCGTCTTCATCTCCCCCTTCTTCATCCTCGTCATGTTTGCTAACAATCAGGCTTTCTCTCTCGATTCCATCGGTATCGACCAAACTGAAAATTTTCAATAAAAGCATTACCCTTAAAAACTAAATATGATTATTAACTATTTTCAAAAATTACACTAAATAACAATTCACTATATCATCTTGGCTTTCAATGAACACTGCAAAATCCTAAAAAGTTCTGGAAATCAAGTATAGTATATATTTTATTCTAAATAATTAACCCTTTTACCCTTTGGAAATTTCCAACCCTTAACCTCCCGGGGTTATTTTTTTCCCAGCGCATTTTGCAGTATATTTTTTTGAAATTGCTCTAACAGCCTTAATTTTTGTCATAGAGAGGTCAGGTTGGTCTCATTCTCTTGGAAAATGCCTGAATTTTCTCTAAAAATTTTCAAAAAATATGAAAAAAAAATTTTATAACATTTTTTTGCAAGGACGTACCGGTACGTCCATGGGGGTAAAGGGATGGCTTCTGTGAAACGTACCAGTACGTCTTTTGGGGGTAAAAGGGTTAATACATGCTAAAAGAAAAGAAAGGTTTTTTACCTATACGAAACAGTCTGTCTGAAGCATTTCCTATGAATGAACTTGATTCCATCCATCAAAGGGTCCCAATCATCATAATGTGTAAGAAGAGTCACAATAACAAATGACAGCATCATAGGTATAGAGCCAATGTAGAAAATATACGAGTATTCAATGTTCTTAACCCAGGTATCAATTATCATTGTTAGAGGGATGGTCAGGCTTAATGATAATGTGGCCATAAGTGATGATGTCAAAAAACATCCCCTGAAAAAGACATGCTGTATCAGTATACTAATGATTGACAAAAACAACAAAATATAGATACAAATGCCAATAAAATTACAGTAAAGTAAGCTATACGATATAAATTGCTGACAGTAGTATAACAAAATATCAGACTTACCATAGCCACAGTAGCTCAGAAAACACAGTGCCAACCAAACCATTTATGGACATATATAACCACTGGGTTTTGTTAGGCAACTGGAAGGATTCCCATCCAAGAACGTCAAGAAGAGGGAAACCAGGCCATAAGAGGATAGTATTAAATAAGCCAACAAATCCTGAAAATTAGGGAAGAAATTTAAATTTGAATCAGTAGAACTTCAATAGTTCAAAGTTGGAGCAAATGCTTTTTTGTTGACCAGGTGGACATGAGTCTTTTTAAAGTTTATTTATGACATATTTGTTTTTGATGTTGTTAATAGTTTATATGTGACATGTCTGTTTTGACGTTGTTACTTTTTTAGAATGATTTATTGTTAATTTGTTCTCTTCATTTATTTATTTCCCTATTTCCTTTCCTCACTGGACTATTTTTCCCTGTTGGAACCCCTGGGCTTATAGCATCTTGCTTTTCCAACTAGGGTTGTAGCTTGGATAGTAATAATAATAATAATAATAATCAACCTTTAATTTTTTCATGTTTAATTCATGTCTAAGAACAAGAGATATATAAAACTAAATCCAACATTACAAAAAAACTACATATCACTACAATTTTATAAGCCTATAATATTCTCCACCAAAATGGGATATTTCTTGATAGTTTCAATGATAAGATAAAGGTCAAGTAATCATAAAAAAAAATATTTGTCTAAATGTAAGCAGGAAAATCAGTAAAATATTTAAAAGCAACATAATAAAATCTATAAAAATCAGATAAAATCACAGTACATAAATTTTCATCACAAATAAAATATTATAGCTCCCTCCTTTTGCTATGATTTGTCAAGTCATCAACAAGTACAGGGTGGTTTTAGAAGAGGTAGGGGTTGTATGAATCAGATTTTTACAGTTAGGCAGATATGCAAGAAATATTTAGCAAAAGGTAAGGAGGTGTACGTTGCGTTTATGGATCTGGAGAAAGCGTATGATAGCGTTGATAGGGAAGCAATGTGGAATGTGATGAGGTTATACAGAGTTGATGGAAGGTTGTTGCAAGCAGTGAAAAAGTTTCTAAAAAGGTAGTAAAGCATGTCTTAGGATATGAAATGAAGTGAGCGATTGGTTTCCGGTGAGAATGGGGCTGAGACAGGGATGTGTGATGTCGCCATGGTTGTTTAACTTGTATGTTGATGGAGTGGTGAGAGAGGTGAATGCTCGTGTATGACACTGGTAGACGAGAGTGACCATGAATGGGAGGTAAATCAGTTGTTGTTTGTAGATGATACTGTACTGGTTGCAGACACAGAAGAGAAGCTTGGCTGATTAGTGACAGAATTTGGAAGGGTGTGTGAGAGAAGGGAGTTGAGAGTTAATGTGGGTAAGAGTAAAGTTATGAGATGTACAAGAAGGGAAGGTGGTGCGAGGTTAAATGTCATGTTGAATGGAGAGTTACTTGAGGAGGTAGATCAGTTTAAGTACTTGGGGTCTGTCGTTGCAGTTAAATGGTGGAGTGGAAGCAGATGTACGTCAGAGAGTGAATGAAGGATGCGAAGTGTTGGGGGCAGTTAAAGGAGTAGTAAAAAATGGAGGGTTGGGCATGAATGTAAAGAGAGTTCTGTAAGAGAAAGTGATTGTACTGACTGTGATGCATGGATCAGAGTTGTGGGGAATGGAAGTGACGGAGAGACAGAAAGTGAATGTGTTTGAGATGAAGTGTCTAAGGAGTATGGCTGGTGTATCTCGAGTAGATAGGGTTAGGAACGAAGTTGTGAGGGTGAGAACGGGTGTAAGAAATGAGTTAGCAGCTAGAGTGGATATGAATGTATTGAGGTGGTTTGGCCATGTTGAGAGAATGGAAAATGGCTGTCTACTAAAGAAGGTGATGAATGCAAGAGTTGATGGGAGAAATACAAGAGGAAGGCCAAGGTTTGGGTGGATGGATGGAGTGAAGAAAGCTCTGGGTGATAGGAGGATAGATGTGAGAGAGGCAAGAGAGCGTGCTAGAAATAGGAATGAGTGGCGAGCAATTGTGACGCAGTTCAGGTAGGCCCTGCTGCTTCCTCCGGTGCCTTAGATTACCGCGGAGGTAGCAGCAGTAGGGGATTCAGCGTTATGAAGCTTCATCTGTGGTGGATAACGGGGGAGGGTGGGCTGTGGCACCCTAGCAGTACCAGCCGAACTCAGTTGAGTCCCTTGTCAGGCTGGAAGGAATGTAGAGAGGAGAGGTCCCCTTTTTGTTTCATTGTTTGATGTCGGCTACCCCCAAAATTGGGGGAAGTGCCTCGGTATATGTATGTGTATGTATGTATCAACAAGGTCTGGGATTCTCAACATTCAAGGATGATTTTCATGGCCTCCTTTTGACAACAGAGGGAGTGATTCACAAAAAATGTGACCTTTTCTAGCAGAACCCCCCTCCTCCCAAAAAGAAGTTACTGAACAGATCTTCTAGAACAACCATAGGGACATTTAGTACTACATACCAAAAACCCCTTACAATTAACTAAATAAAAACTTTACACCATATACTCTACTCCATTTATTAATCAACTCGCAGGCCTTCTTAGTTTTTAAAAAAGGACCTAAAGAACCTAGGAGCTTTTGAAGCTTATCACTATCATAGCTAAACTTGTTATTGGCTGAGATGAGATTATGATCCTCCTCATGCCTTATAATCAACTTGTTTAGTTTTCTCTGACTTTTCCCAAGGACTAAAAGGAAGTTTCCTGTTACTACATGAGAGGAACAGTGAGGTCTTCATACTCCTCACAATGGTTTTCTAAATCGCAATACTGCTTCTGGCATGAGAGACAAAGTGAATACACACCATAGTTGTCCAGAAACAATTCCATTCAACAATCTACACAGTAATTAATAAAAAATCCAAGAGAAGACATGTCTAAAAACACTGAGAATAAGGGGCACCCCTGTTCAAGCCGAGAACAACACAAACAGAAAGATAAAATACGGTACAGCAAACATATACTATTGACATTGCCAATAGCCGTCAGACTATCTCATTACTAGACTACAGTCTCTATTGTATGGAAAGAATAACGGAAATACTTTATTTTTTTAAGTTGAACGTCGATATAACCAAGCTTGGAGAGACTGACCTGAACAACAGGTGAGGTTCATAGAAACAATTGATAATTTCTATACTCACCTGATGTTCATAAACACTGCCCCCTGCCTCCCCATTGACTAATGATACGGAGAGGCTACTGAATTGCCCTAAGTCTGAGACTGGAAATACAAAGGAGATGCAGCATACCTACAGGCAGGTATGTCCCGTGGCGCTGGTGGTTGGCTAGGGCCTGTGTATCGGCCCATCCCTTTGACGAAGGAATTAAGTAAATGGAAGACAACCTGTGAATAGTGGATTTCAAGCGCCTTTGCTTTATACACGACACCCAAAAGGTGCTCGCGCGAGGGTTGTAACCTCAGCATTCCATGCTTTTATCTTTCTCTGGTATAATTGGAAGGTTTTATCAGAAAAGATATATAAGAAGGACTCTCTTCACCGGCCGCCACAGGTCGACCCAGAAATAATTTTCACTATCAAAATTCTATTTTTGTAGCATGGTTAGCAGAGAGCACAGATGACAATATCAATATGAAAATATGCATGAAATCCCCCCAAATTTAAGAATTCACATAGCTTGTATTATCCCTTAAAAGTATTTTATAGCAGTAATAACATAAAAATAAATTGATATTTTATGCAATACTCACCAAAGAACATGGAAAAATCCATTCTGTCTTCCGTGGGAACTTTCCGTTTTAAGAATACCATATAACATGCATACAGAATAGCTCCAACCAACGACCATACGACACCCACAGGCACAGAGCTACCTTCAAGACTGATGTCTTCTAAACTGACCATAACCTGTAATTCAGAGTATATCAGCAATTGCTTTCAGTGGAAAAAACTATACATTATATAAGTTACAGCTTTATCAAAATATTTACAATTAATGCAGTGAAACTAGTATAGGTACACCATCAATTTTCCAGCACCTTTGGTTCTAAGGCCCACTTAGGTTTGTAATTTTGCAGTACAGTACTGTACTACATACACCAGTTTATTTCTAACTAGCTGGTTATACATCTCATTATACTCTGAGTCACTAAGTACACACATACTTTGTAAAGATAGTACAGTCAAGAAACCTAAAAAGTATTCAAAGATAAGTATACAAGTTGGGGCCCTTGGGTTTATAGCACCCTGCTTTTCCAACTGGGGTTGTAGCTTAGCAAGAAATAATAATAATAAACATATTAAAAGGTGATAAAGTTGTTTTTGCTTAGTGATAGGCCAACTCATAAGACTTATATTTAGAATTTATTTACAACTGATGAGTGACATTGGGGGAGGTACGTGGGTAATTCTTTCAAGGTTTATTTAAGAGAATAGCCTGATTCATCATTAATTTTAGCTATTAAGCACTCTAGTCTCAAAGATTTGTAATATTAAAGGTGATTATCAATTAGGAAATTTCAATTGATCCATAATTTTGCCCAGATTAAAAAGTTTTCTGGCCCTTCTGATTCTGGAAAATCAATGGTGTGCCTATAATACACTTGTTTAACTTACCACCCCTGCAACCATCAAGAACACAGTTGCTAACTTAGAGAGCGTAAATTTATCGGTTATAGACGAAGGAAATATTGCAGCGAGCATGAGGGTAAAGAGCCCCGACGTTGATGATATAACATTGACAACACCAGCTTGTGTATCGCTAAGTGCTATCTGGTATCCATAATTACCTAAGAACCACTGAAAAAGTAAAGAAAATGCATGAAATAGTTTAAAAGTTTCAAGTTAAATCTACAATTAACCCTTTTACCCCCAGGCTATTTGGAAATTTCCAACCCTTAACCCCCAGGGGGTTATTTTTTTCCCAGCACATTTTGCATTATATATTTTTTTAAATTGCTCTAACAGCCTTAATTTTTGTCATAGAGAGGTCAGGTTGATCTCATCCTCTTAGAAAATGCCTGAATTTTCTCAAACAATTGACAAAAATATGAAAAAAAAAATTTTTATAGCATTTTTTTTGCGAGGACGCACCGGTACGTCCATGGGGGTAAAGGGATGAGTTTTGTGAAACGTACCAGTACGTCCTTTGGGGGTAAAAGGGTTAAAAACATAGTATCTTGGATGTACAGTAATCCTTCGCCATACCCCAGTTCACCTATTGCACCCTCACTACATCATATATTTATAAATTTACTACTGTACTGTATATGTAAATCAATTTTGCAGATTTGTGAGGGCAGATAAGTTTTATATTTTTCCCATTTCAATCATCTTTTGTTAAAAATAATAATTTTTAGGCTTATAAAAGCTTAAAATAATTTTTTAATCATAAAAGATTAAATTTATGATACTAATAAAAAATGAGAAATTATAAAAATAAAAATAAAAAATCACATATATTTCTGTTCCTATTTAGTAGTTTTTCATCTACTGTGGGGTGGGGGGGGGGGGGGGGGGGCTTGGAAAGAAACACCTGCGATAGCCGTGGGATTACTGTAAATGGAAATTTCTTCAACAGTACTAAGAATATGAGGTTTCTCAATAAAAGAAAAAAAAGAATATTTCATGACTGATCAATTATGGTATTTAATTTACCATTCCATAAACAAAGGCTTAAAATATTCTTCACATCATTTATACATACTGTAATGCATAAAGTTCTTTGCTATATTACTGGTTTTATAAAATATTTTCTAACTTCACAGACATTTTTCAAAGAAATAAAACACTGAGTTTACCTTACAGTAGATGCATATGAAAACCCATTTGAAAGTAAAAAGATCTATGAAAACTCTGTACCATAAATAGCTTACAAATTATTACTTCTTAGGCAGAAGATACTACATACAATTATGGCATATATTCATACCATTAGCATAATGATTACACTTTCATCTGATTTAGATTTACCACACATACAGCGATTACTGAATAGTAAGCTAAGAAAGATATAATAACTAACTTTTAATTCTATATTTGTTTATCCCTATAAAGGTATGTCAGGGTCGAGGTCGACCCCTTGGGGGATAAAAAAACGGGGAAGGAGGGAAGTTAGACGAAAATCAGTCCTAAAGCAGACAATGGCATGTAGACTAGTCACCCCTTGCAGGTTGATCACTTCCATATTCGAGACAGCTGATGATTTATGGGGAAAAAACAGGTTTTGAAAATGCTGTAGGGGTCGCGTACGACCCATCATACCTTTCCAGGGTTATAGATGGCCACAAAATTTTCAAGTCTCGGCAGCGTGGCATCTATATGATTACTACAGCTGTGATGAAAATGAAAAAGTTTTGAATGATATATTTAAGAACTGCAGGGTCTCTAATGTAGCTGTTTTGATTATTTCTAAGGCTAGTAATGATAAATTGCCTAATTGCACCAACTAAACCACTCTCTCAACAACCAAGGCACAACATTCAACAAATAACATAATATTCTAATTGCATGTGCTTGCACGAGTCGTATTGATCAGCGGTGTATAGCACTGCAATGTCATACAATCAGAATATCATATACGATGTCCTAGTCAGTGTCCTTACTGAAAATGCTTGAATCTAAGCAACTGATTTGTTGATTTGAAAAATAATCAGTGTCATTGATTAGATAGAGGGGTTTTTAATATCATAAAGTTTTCTGTATTCCTTTTTTGGAGATTCCATGCAAAAACCCATAAAATGAGCTTTCCATGGTTAATAAAAAGTGCCAGTTCAGTTCTTATTTGCATTTCTTTTCACCCTTCCATTTATTTTTCTATATTATTGTCTACCCAACTATTTGTAAATTACTTGAAAAACTATCCTGATTCAACGTTCAACTCTCGCTGAAAAAAAAGTGCAACTCAGTGGTCTTAATATAAACTCTTATGATAATAATCATCATACAGTGAACAATAAAAAAAACATATAACCTAAAATCCCTTTAACACTATAGAGTTTTGAAAATCCATCGGTAAAATTCCAAAACGCTTGGCCAAGAAAACTTTAACGGAGTACACTAGTGTAATATACTTTTTAAGGGTCTTTTTATCCTGAATGATAATGATTTCATACAAGCAGTCATAAGCATAAATACTGGCTTACCAATAAACAAAATATACTAGATATCTTCATAACTTCTTTTATAGTTAGCTTATTTGCTGCCTGCAGCGCTAGTTGCTCAGCACGTAGTGATGCAGAGAAAGATAAACGAGACATCATGGCATCAACTGCTTCACTTTCGGCCATCTGACGAACCTGGCAGAAGTATTTCTTTTAAAATAAAAACATTACTTATTCACTACGTACAATTGCACTATGGTTTTCTCAAAAGAATTTCATGTAGAAATAAGAGTACTGTAATCTCTGTAAAAAGATATTCCTAAAATAAATTATAATGAGGGATAATTTAAGCTCAGTTTGATATTTGTAGGAACTGTTTGATTTGTAATTTCAGTAACATAAAAGAGAAATAAACTTAAAAGATAAAGACAAATTTCCTGACTGTCATAAATGACTATGAATGTTTTTTTTTCTTTTTTTTTTGGTCCTGGTATATTAAAATCTTAATAACATAACAACAACACTATTTGTACATTTGAATTAACACATGTGAGGTCTTAGGTTTTATGAGTATTCACTTGAGGAGATCTAAAAGCAAATTTTGGATATTTGAATTTTAAGTTTTCATGGTATTTCAGCTATGTAACTGATAAATCTTTTTTTGTGCTAATAATACAACATAAAAGTAATTATTCCAACAATTTTGAGATTAATAATAAGAACTTTTGTACACCTCAGAAATTAGTACAATGAACAAAAAATGTTTTAATATAATTTTGCCAATAATAAATTACAATACACAACTTCAGTTCAATCTTAACCCTTTTTCCCCAGGCTCTTTGGAAATTTCCAACCCTTAACCCCAAGGGGTTATTTTTTCCCCAGCACATTTTGCAGCACATTTTCTTTAAATTGCTCTAAAAGCCTTAATTTTTGTCATAGAGAGGTCAGGTTGGTCTCATTCTCTTGGAAAATGCCTGAATTTTCTTAAAAAATTATCAAAAATATGAAAAAATTAATTTTTATAGCATTTTTTTGCATGGACGTACCGGTACGTCCATGGGGGTAAAGGGATGGCTTTTGTGAAACGTACCAGTACGTCCTTTGGGGGTAAAAGGGTTAACACACTCAAATGTATAAAGCACTAATGGGTGAAGAAAGGTACTCATATAATCAGATGATAAACAGAAACTTTTCGGTAATTTAATAAAACCTACTTGCACATCACTGATACTGGCTATTGTGTAAAATGAAGACTTTCATTCAAATATGGAAAAACCTTGTTTTGAGGAGGTGCTGTGTAGTCTTCAAGGACTTTCCTGTGAAAGGCTAAAACAGGGAATCCAATATAACATAAATGCCAAAGATATATTGCTTTCCCAGCTCTAGGGTCAATGCATCAATGTCCAAAGCATGGACTCAGTGTGCATATGAGACACCAATGAGTTCAGGCACTATTGAACTCGACACAGCACCTCCACTGCTGAAAACTGTCTGATGAAAATGGTGGTGTGGAAGAGGTTTTGACATCTGTCTAAACAAGACCTCGACACTATGCTCTGCGACCATCAACAAAACCGTTCTCAAAAACAATGGAGATGATGCCTAACCTGAAGCCTCTCATTGATGAGGTCCTTTGCCTCTATGTGACTTACCAGCCCCTCTGTTTTCCTTGATATGTTTCAAGGAGTCTCTCTTTGATCCATAAAAAAAGTTTGACTGATCAGGGCCTCTCTCAGGTTTATGCCAAAACTTGGGTGGAGAAGGAGGAGCTGGTCTCTTTGAGGGTTGCTTTTGAGACAGCTGCTGGTTCTTATAGACTGCAGCCTGTGTCAGGAGGCCTTCTGCTTTTTTTAGAAAGGACCAAAAACCTTACCTTCATTTTTCTGAAAGTGAAGTGGCCATTGCCTCTGCATTGGCTTTGGCTTTGTTCACTAGGGCTTGGGGGAAAAGAGATTTGCATAGCGGGTCACTGTGCACAACTTCCACATTCTCCATATCAAAACCAGTCAGCATGTGGTGCCTCACCTTAAACTTTACTCAAAAAAAGTTTTACAAAGCCTCGTAGATAGGCTTCCATAGTAGTTTTATTAACACACAGGTGGCAGATTGATATTCCCCTATAGCTCCCACTGCCAAAGAGGACATGACAGACACTAGGTTACCCAGATTCTATTGTGCACTGAATTCTGCAGTCCCAAGATGATATGGAACAAAAGGAAAATGGTCACCCAATTCGTTGGAATATACCTGAGCATCCCCTATTTTTAGATAGGATTACAAAAACATTTCAGTGCAGTGAATCCCTTAAACTCTCTTGGATATAATCCCCAAAAAGGGCTACATTCTTTGGGAAAAATAAAATCTACTTTCAGTAGACCTTCCCGCCATTTTATCCATCTTGGACAAAGATTTGGCTTGGCATTGCCATTCTGACCACAGAAGCATCATGCAAACTAAAACGAAACATCCAGCCTTTGAAACTGCCTTTGCCAGTATTCAAGGCAGACTTCTATGGCATCAGGGCAACTTACTGGGTTAGCTGGAGACATGCCTTGACAGACGGATCCTTGAATCTCCTTCTTGATTTGGGAAATGGCGAAAGGTTCTCAAACCAATATCCTCTGGCAAGTCCATGCTCCTATGTCAAAAAATATTCGACTCAAGCTAAAAGGTACATCCATCACAGGACTGCCAGGGTTTCCTATTAAGTTCTCCTCCTCTATGGTACATCCATGGAAGAAGCTGCCTTCACTACCTACCTACCCACTAAACCCACAATACAGTACTTGGATGAAAAGATAGAGCCCCCACTGGAGTCTTCCCAGGACGCCGGTAACCCGAAGGCCCAGCCACAGCCAAATCCATAGGATAGGAAGGATAAGGCTGCCATTGGAGTCTTCTCAGGAGGCTGGTAACCCTTTGGTCCAGCCACAGTCAAATCCACAGGATAGGAAGGATGATGCTGCCACTGGAGTCTTTTCAGAAGATTGGTAACCCTTAGGCCCAGCCACAGCCAAATCCATCGGCTAGAACAGAAAAGAAGCAGATGAAGGGCAGCACCTTGAATTGGATTACCATAGAGAAATGGATCGAAGCCTCAACCACCTTGGCTATAACCAAAGTGTCCATGGAAGACATAAGTGTACCAAATTCGGGCAGACTGGCAACCTGCCTTGAAGAACCCTTGGTTAAGCCAACCTAGATAGCAGCATAGGCATTGGAAGTGGGGGTGCCTCCTTGGAGTCCAAGTCATTCTGCAAATCAAAATCTATTACCTGGAAAGTTGCTTAGTTGACCACAACCACATTTCCCAAAGGCCTAAATACTATATTTGGAATTGAACGGCAAATGAGATCCTTGAGGTCCTTGCTGGGTAAAAGGTTATTTTGATAATAAAATAAATTTTTGAATATACTTACCCGGTGATTATATAGCTGCAACTCTGTTGCCCGACAGACAACTCTACGGTAAAAACTCGCCAGCGATCGCTACACAGGTTGCGGGTGTGCCCAACAGCGCCATCTGTCGTCCAGATACCCAGTACTCAATGTAAACAAAGACTCAATTTTCTCCTCGTCCCACTGCGTCTCTATTGGGGAGGAAGGGAGGGTCCTTTAATTTATAATCACCGGGTAAGTATATTCAAAAATTTATTTTATTATCAAAATAACATTTTTCAATATTTAACTTAGCCGGTGATTATATAGCTGATTCACACCCAGGGGGGTGGGTAGAGACCAGCAATATATGTTTACACTTTTATGAGCTAAGAGTTTTTATTTCATTTTAGAAGTTATCAAAATAACAAAAACAAAATAAATAGGTACCTGGTAAGGAAGTCGACTTGAACAATTACTCTGCCTTTTAAGTACGTCTTCCTTACGGAGCCTTGCGATCCTCTTAGGATGCTGATCGACCCCTAGGATCTGAAGTATCAAGGGTTGCAACCCATACAACAGGACCTCATCAAAACCCCTAATCTAGGCGCTCTCAGGAAATGACTTTGACCACCCGCCAAATCAACCAGGATGCGAAAGGCTTCTTAGCCTTCCGGACAACCCAAAAAACAACAATAAAAACATTTCAAGAGAAAGATTAAAAGGGTATGGAATTAGGGAATTGTAGTGGTTGAGCCCTCACCCACTACTGCACTCGCTGCTACGAATGGTCCCAGTGTGTAGCAGTTCTTGTAAAGAGACTGGACATCTTTCAAGTAAAATGACGCGAACACTGACTTGCTTCTCCAATAGGTTGCGTCCATTATATTTTGCAGAGATATATTTTGCTTAAAGGCCACGGAAGTTGTTACGGCTCTAACTTCGTGCGTCTTCACCTTAAGCAAAGTTCGGTCTTCCTCACTCAGATGTGAATGAGCTTCTCGTATTAACAATCTGATAAAGTCTGACCAAGCATTCTTTGACAAAGGCAAGGATGGTTTCTTAACTGAACACCATAAAGCTTCAGATTGGCCTTGTAAAGGTTTAGTACGCTTTAAATAGAACTTAAGAGCTCTAACTGGGCATAAGACTCTTTCTAGTTCATTGCCTACGATCTCCGATAAGCTGGGGATATCGAAAGATTTAGGCCAAGGCCGAGAAGGCAGCTCATTTTTGGCTAGAAAACCGAGTTGTAGCGAACAGGTGGCTTTTTCTGACGAAAATCCTATGTTCTTGCTGAAGGCATGAATCTCACTGACTCTTTTAGCCGAGGCTAAGCATACCAGGAAAAGAGTCTTAAGAGTGAGATCTTTCAGGGAGGCTGATTGTAACGGCTCCAACCTGTCTGACATGAAGAATCTTAGTACCACGTCTAAATTCCATCCAGGGGTAGCCAAACGACGCTCCTTGGTGGTCTCAAAAGACTTAAGGAGGTCTTGCAGATCTTTATGTTTGGAAAGATCTAAGCCTCTATGCCGGAAGACCGATGCCAACATGCTTCTGTAGCCCTTGATAGTGGGAGCTGAAAGGGATCGTCCTTTTCTCAGGTATAAGAGAAAAACAGCTATTTGAGCTACAGAGGTACTGGTCGAGGATACAGAAACTGACTTGCACCAGTCTCGGAAGACTTCCCACTTCGATTGGTAGACTCTAATGGAAGAAGCTCTCCTTGCTCTAGCAATCGCACTGGCTGCTTCCTTCGAAAAGCCTCTAGCTCTCGAGAGTCTTTCGATAGTCTTAAGGCAGTCAGACGAAGAGCGTGGAGGCTTTGGAGTACCTTCTTTACGTGTGGCTGACGTAGAAGGTCTACCCTTAGAGGAAGACTACTGGGAACGTCTACTAACCATCGAAGTATCTCGGTGAACCATTCTCTCGCGGGCCAGAGGGAAGCAACTAACGTCAACCTTGTCCCTTCGTGAGAGGCAAACTTCTGCAGTACCTTGTTGACAATCTTGAACGGTGGGAATGCGTAGAGGTCCAGATGTGACCAATCTAGGAGGAAAGCATCTATATGTATTGCTGCTGGGTCCGGGACTGGAGAGCAATAGATTGGAAGCCTCTTGGTCAGCGAGGTTGCAAAGAGATCTATGGATGGTTTTACCCCAAGTGGCCCAAAGTCTCTTGCACACATTCTTGTGGAGGGTCCATTCGGTTGGAATTACTTGCCCTTTCCGACTGACACAATCTGCTATGACGTTTAAGTCGCCTTGGATGAACCTCGTTACTAGGGAGATGTCTTGACCTTTTGACCAGATGAGCAGGTCCCTTGCGATCTCGTACAACGTCAGTGAGTGGGTACCTCCTTGTTTGGAGATGTACGCCAAGGCCGTGGTGATGTCCGAGTTAACTTCCACCACTTTGCCTCGAAGGAGAGACTTGAAGCTTTTCAAGGCCAGATGTACTGCCAACAGCTCCTTGCAGTTGATATGCATGCTCCTCTGACTCGAGTTCCACAGTCCTGAGCATTCCCGACCGTCTAGTGTCGCGCCCCAGCCCACGTCCGATGCGTCCGAGAAGAGAACGTGGTTGGGAGTCTGAACAGCCAGGGGAAGACCCTCTCTTAGGTTGATATTGTCCTTCCACCAAGTCAGACAAGACTTTATCTTTTCGGAAACCGGGATCGAGACCGCTTCTAGCGTCTTGTCCTTTTTCCAGTGAAAAGCTAGATGGTATTGAAGAGGACGGAGGTGTAGTCTTCCTAATGACACAAATTGTTCCACGGATGACAGCGTCCCTACCAGACTCATCCACAGCCTGACTGAGCAGCGTTCCTTCTTCAGCATCTTCTGGATGGATAGCAGGGCTTGATCTATTCTGGGGGCTGATCGTCTTGTTGTTCAGCAACGTCCTCATCAGATAGTTCCTCATCCGAAAACTGATGAGGAAACGGCAACGGAGTGGGCAACGTCTGGCTCGCTGAGTCCGGTCGCACTGGTGGATGCGTGACGGAGCCGGACGCAACATCATGGAACTGCTGCACAGTCTGTGAACTGTCAACAACCATGGGTGCGCGAGGAAGCACAGCGTCAACCCGAGACTGTCTAGACCGTCTGGGTTGTGCAGTCAACACCCTACCGGGATGCTGAGGTTGACGCACTGCGTCAAAACAAGTCACCTCTGCTGGTTGTTGAACGTCCTGAACGTCAACAACCACCTCCGAGCGTCGCTTAACGTCAACGTGCGGCTGGCAACCCACACTGGGTCGCATCGGTGGAGGAACCACCTCAACTGGCAGACGCGAGTAGGTACCTCAGCGTCAACAGGGCGCACAACCGACCGGTTGGAAGGTTGTTGGCCAGAAGGTTCGGTAGCAACCTTCTCTGCATTAAAGTCCTCTATCAAGGACGCAAGCTTGGACTGCATGTCTTGCAGCAAAGCCCATTTAGGGTCTACGGGAGCAGGTGTGGCAACAGACGGGGTTAGCGACTGAGGCGGTACCGCTTACCATCCCTGAAAGCCTTGTTATGCATGACATAATTGTACAGCAAAACTTCAAAGGCTCGAAAACAGCTGTAAAGTTGACCAGTAAACAATTTGGAGCGTCTCCTGGCCAGGCGCCAGGGAGAGTCTACGAGAATTGAGAAGTCTATCTGGGCAGAGGCATGAACTCCCAAGCCGAGAACTTCTCTCGTGTCATATCAGACTCTCGCTCTATAAGCCAGTTTAAAAGAAGGGAAAGCAAAGGCTGTATCCCCCAAACTCCTCCTGGTGAAAAACCAGTCGCCTAGCCAACGTAAAGCTCTCTAGGAGAGCGAGAGAGCACTAGCTTAAAAACAACGGCTTCGAAGTAGCTAGGCCTAGTGTAAGCTCTGACGTTTAGGCGAACGAGGAGCAGCAGTTACAAAAAGATCCGGACAAAGATCCTTAAAAATATCATCATGATTTAATTAAAGTCCATAGGAGGCTAAGCAGCTTTAGGCTCCTCTCCATCTGACAGAGTCCTCAAGGGAATATCAGTAGGAGGGGGAACAGCAACTTCCTCATCTACAGGAACCTTGTCCGATAAAAGCTGAGTCTCAAGCAAGGGAGAGACCTACCGTGGTGGCAATGCTTTACAAGCAGAGTCCACACTCACTGGTGCATTAGTAGCGGACCAGAACGCAACGTCATGTAACTGCTTGACAGTCTGAGAACTGTCAACAACTGAACTGTCAACCACAACAGGAGCGTGAGGACGCACAGCATCCACTCGAGACTGCTTTGACTGCCTAGACTGAGCAGTCAAAACAACTCTAGAATGCGGAGGTTGACGCACAGCGTCAAAACAAGTCAACTCCGATTGTTAGTGAACGTCTTGAACGTCAACAGGAGCATCAGCAAGTGGCCTAACGTCCAAATGCGGCTGAAAAACCACACGAGACCGCATCGAGTGTGGTTCTAAACAACCTGACTGACGTGACTAAGCTACGCCAACGTCAACAGTAAGCACAAAGGAACGTTAGGTTGGCTGAAAGCCAGGATATCGATGAGATAAACGGCTAGACTCAACGGACTAATCGGCAGAATAGTCTTCCATAAGGGAGGCAAGCATATACTGCATGTCTTGCCATACAACCCATTAAGGATCAACGGAAATGGTTGTGGTAAGAGACGAGGGTAACGTCTGTGACCGCAACACTTTGCCAACAAAAAAAGACTCTCGGAGTCTGTGTTACGCTTTTGTTAGGCGGCGAGCAGTTATCCGATGACTGCATAGGGTCAGAGCTGTCCTAATGGTTGTAACCAGGACGCTGGACCTGTCCTGAAAGGACTGACTTTCGCTTAAGGGCTTCGAAACCTTGTGACAGGTTTCTTATGCGAAAAGCCTTCGGATGACGAGGAGAAACAACGTCTCTCTCGTCTTATGGTAGGGGAGATCTTGGTAAGATACACCCGATACCATAGAGGGAAAACGTCTGTTCGTTGATCAAGGCCTCTCGAACCCATAAGTCGTTTGACATTACTTCTCCCCTGGGCTTGGGAGCATGCAAGAGGTCCCGGACTAGGTGAACGACAGGCACGAACAGACGAACCCTCGGACGCAACACTGTAACACTTTGCGCATATCACTTTATCACTTCGATTTTCTGTTTTGCACTTATTTCACTGAAATCGAAACTTTTACTGATTTCTACCTGAAACACGCAATTCTACCCTTCATTAAAAGGTAGTAATTGCGAAATCTGTCGTATAATGCAAGCTCATTAATACCAGCAAAAAACAGAAAACATATTTTAAGATAAAAAAATCAGTGGCTGGGAAAGAGACTAAACACTAGTTCATATAACTACGTTTTCAATCTCTCACCGCACATAGCCTGGGGGCAAGAATAAAAAACTAAAAACGTTTTATCCTTCCTCCCCGTACAGCGACTAGGGACGAGAGTAACTCGAGAACAACGTTACCCGCTTGAACGGACGTTTTCTCTCCTCTCTCTCCCTCCGTCTCTATCTCTCTCTCTCTCTTTCTCTCTTAATTTCGCACCTAAGAGAAGAGCCCAATTATATTTCGTCAAAAAAACATGTTATTTGACTAAAGGAAAAAACTGCAAGGTTTTTCAAATAAAAAGTTCCTTTAAAATAGAATTTAAAACATTTAAGCTAAGAAAGAATGAACAAAACGTCAGAATCGATTTACTCTTACTGCAAAGTGAAACCGTGATACACTCTCTCTCTATCGTAACGATAGAACGCATGTTGAACGTCCTGAACGTCAACAACTGCGTAGCATAAATAAACTAAACGTTAGTTCATCTTTGAAAACAGTACGAAGACTATCAAAGAAATTCTTTCATAAAATATAACATTTAAAAAGTTTTAAATCCTTAGCTCTTTAAAAGCTAAATACGATATAAAGGGCTCAACGTTGATTAACTTCAGTTTCCAAGTTAGGACCGCCTACTCTCAGGAAAGGTCTATATAAACAAAACATTAAAATTATTTTCATATGTTTATAATAAATGGAAAGTTAATCGAAGAGGCCTAATAAAGGCGGAGAGATATAAAATATATAGAGGAAAATCTATAACGTGATAAGATAATTACTAAAAGCCTAAACACACTTCCGTCTAAGGGAAGGGTCGGCCATTTAAAAGTGAAAGAAAGTCTATACTCTCTTTGTCACCATAATTAAATCTATCCAAAACGAGTTCAAGATTTAAGATGAAGATAAAACACCTACCTGCATAGCGAAAGCTCAAAACTAGAATAAAGTACTTCACCAATTAGTTGTGAAAAAACTCCAGTTTAGCAACAGCGAGTAAGTACGTCTTGTCGATAGCTCGACAGAGAGAAAATTGAGTCTTTGTTTACATTGAGTACTGGGTATCTGGACGACAGATGGCGCTGTTGGGCACACCCGCAACCTGTGTAGCGATCGCTGGCGAGTTTTTACCGTAGAGTTGTCTGTCGGGCAACAGAGTTGCAGCTATATAATCACCGGCTAAGTTAAATATTGAAAATTACTATTTTAGCAAATCCATTCACACAAATTAAGAAAATAAAGATAGCATTCTCTCTCAATCCTTTCACAAGTAGATCCTGATTCTGAGTGAAATGGATCCACAGTAAACAAATAGAACAATTGACAGGGTCCCAAGCCCTGCCCCAATCTACAAAACATTTACTATGGGTGCGACACTTCGTCCAACCAGGAGACACTTGATTTTGCTTTCATTAATTTAAAATGACAAATTTTAATTGAAAACCTCAATTATTTCTATATCATCCATGAGAGGGGTGGTTTATCTGCCTGTCCTTCCCCAATTACCATGGCCACATATCTAAAAGAGAGATAGGCTCACAAAATGACTAGAAGTTTTCCCTATCGTAGATAGCCCTTCTGCATTGAGAAAGGGGAAGGGTCATACTCTTATTCCCCACCTTCATTGTAGTTTACCAAGCCAACTGGTATGGAAAAGATAATACATTAACATGAGCCGACCAAATCTTCAAATAGGAAGATGATAATTTTCTATGGGGAGTACTCTAAAATATTTAGCAAACCTCCACGATTTACCCTTTTCCTTCACTATCATATAAATAGTCATCCTCCCAGAGTTGGTAAAGAAAAGGGGTCACACTAGGTTAGCCCTCTCCACAACTACTCTGTAGATAAACCAGTGGCTTAAAAAGTCACAGGTGTGAGAGAGCTAGTTAACCACATATGATTCAACAGTATTCATCTCTCCTTCCTCCAATACCCAAATCAGATGAATAAGGAAGGATGATGATAAAGCTTTCTATCTAAAGGTTTAAAGGCCACTCATGAAAGGCAGAAGCAAGGGACAGTGACATTGCCCTATCAACCAGGACAATGCACTAGAGACTGACCATATATACTGTATGTATGATCAGCACCCAAGCCCCCTCTCAACCCAGGCTAGGATCAAGGAGGTCCAGGCTATGGCTCATGATGATTCAGCAGATAGACCTATAGCCTCTCCCAAACTCACTATACTTAGCTCACAAGGATGGTCAGATTGCAGCGACCAAAGAAACTAACAAGTTTGAACAGGACTCGAACCCCAATCTGGCGTTCACGCCAGTCAGGGACATTACCACATTGGCCGCCACAACCCAGTTAGGGGAGAATGGCTTGCTAGCCCATCCCCTCACACTTAACCTTTGGGAAGAGAAAACAAAAATCCCTAAGAGAAAACAAAAATCCCTAAGAGAAAACAAAAATCCCTAAGAGAAAACAAATCCCTCTCCGCAACTCTTCCTTATATTCACATACCTATTTCTGTATGTGACAATACAAGGCAAATACTAATTACCGGGGTATTCACCTGTTCAAAATAATCATCTTATTGCTAAACATTGCCAAGTTATAAAACTGCTATATTGGCCAATGATATAGCCCATATACTGTAGATACCCAAGCCTAACTTCACTAAGGTTAGATACTACCAAATGTTAATCATAAAATCAAATATGTTAAATAAAAAAAAAAAAATATATATATATATATATATATATATATATATATATATATATATATATATATATATATATATATATATATATATATATATATATATATATATATATATATATATATATATATATATATATATATATATATATATCTATATATACATATATATGCATGTGTGTATATTATTACGAAAAATCATCTTGTGACCCATTAGCATAACGCATAAATCCAACATCCGGTTTAAAAGATGTTATGTAAGGGAGAGTTCGGTGCATTACTGGGTGCTTAACAAAACATTCTAGTATCAAGCACATTATAGCAACCACACTCCTTAACATAGTGAGCATGCAGGGTGTCAAATAATGTGAAATTCACAAAATATCATGAAAATACCTCAGTCAACTTGCTGAAGCGGACGGATTTCATAGAAGAATCATCAGAATCTCCATCAGAGCTCTTCTCCTGTTCATTAAGTTTTAATGGTTCGTAACTTGGTTCACTCTGCAACACAAAACAATAATTCATTAATACATACATACATATACCATGGCACTTCCCCCAATTTTGGGGGGTAGCCGACATCAACAAAGAAACAAAAACAAAAAAGGGGACCTCTACTCTCTACGTTCCTCCCAGCCTAACAAGGGACTCAACCGAGTTCAGCTGGTACTGCTAGGGTGTCACAGCCCACCCTCCCACATTATCCACCACAGATGAAGCTTCATAATGCTGAATCCCCTACTGCTGCTACCTACATTAAAAATTTGTATATTTTACACAACTTGATGCTTTTGAGATAAAAGGGATTTTGACGAAGGAAAAATCTATTTCTGGGGAGAGACCTGTGGCGCCCGGCGAAAAGTCCTTCTTGTATACCTTTTCTGATAAAAACCTTCCAATTATACCAGAGAAAGATAAAAGCATGGAATGCTGAGGTTACAACCCTCGCGCGAGCACCTTTTGGGTGTCGTGTATAAAGCAAAGGCGCGTGAAATCCACTATTCACAGGTTGTCTTCCATTTAGTTAATTCCTTCGCCAAAGGGATGGGCCGATACAGAGGCCCTAGACACATCCCCATCGCCGCACCACCCACGCCACGACGCGAGCGCCATCTGAACAACATCCTTCTGTATTGACCATGATGGCTTGGAAAGGAAAGGGTGGGATCGTGTAAAATAAGGGGAAGGGTTTCGCCGGGCGCCACAGGTCTCTCCCCAGAAATAGATTTTTCCTTCGTCAAAATCCCTTTTCTGGGTCGAACCTGTGGCGCCGGGCGAAAATGTACCAGAGAATGCCTTCCAAGCCCAACAATAACTACTAATTTAATAAGGGGAGAGAAACAACACCATGTAAAGAAAATCATATATAATTCAGGTAAGTAGGCATAAAATATAAACTAGCCACAGGGCATAGTGATAACAAGGAAACCTCTGAGTATCAGAGGAAAACATGCAACAAAACTGACATGGCTAAGAATATCCCAACTTAATAACAAGGGAAAACAATAATAGTTACAATCATATTAACCTACTGTAATATGTAATACACTTAGGGCTAACGAACCACCAAGGAAGCGGCGTCGTGGTGCGAGTGGCGGGTAGGAGGGAGAAGAGAAGAGATGGATGAAAGGAAGAACAAAAGATCAATGGGGAGAGATAAGGCTCCCAGCTGCAACCGTTGGATATTTAAGAGCCTGTAAGTTCTTTAGATAGTGGCGTTTGAAGACCATAGGAGATTTCCAACCCGTGTACTTCTTAAGGTTATCAAAGTCCATATTCTGGAAATAGTTGATGGAGGTAGCTATCGATCGGATATCATGAGCATGGGGAAATGAACCCGGATTGGCTTGTTTAATGAAGTATAGGATCTGTTGCCTAATGCCACGTATGGAAATGGTACCTCCTTGTTCTCTGATAAACAAGGGGCCAGACGATTGGGTAGCAGTCCTGGCTAAAAAGGCCCTGAGAGTGGTGACCGAACATAGAGAAGTATCTTGGAGAAGAGGAATAATCTTCCAAGGGGACCACCTATTTTGGGGGTCCTCGTTCTTAGCTAGGAACGCCCTGTCTGGTGAAAGAAGTATCTCACCTGAAGGGAGGAAATCCATGTTCTCTGAGTTTCGTGAGAGAGCTGCTAGTTCTGAGATTCTGGAACCCGAGGCCAAAGCTGTTAGAAATAAAGTCTTCCTAAGAAGAGTGATATAAGAGCAGGATTCGTTGTCCGTGTCGGAGGCCAGTTTGAGGACATCATTTAGAGACCAAGAGACCTTTTGAGGACGGACCGAAGGTCGAAGCCTAGCACATGCTTTTGGAATAGATGAGAAATAAGACTCCGCCAGGTTAATGTTAAACCCAACCAGGAAGACTTTCCTCAGAGCTGACTTAATGGTGGTTATAGTGCTAGCTGCTAGGCCTTTGTCAAAAATGGACCTAAAGAAGGAGATGGCTAAATTAGGAGTCATAACCGAATGGTCTGACGTCCTTAAGAAATCCGCTAGTTTCTTAACCGCCGAATCATATTGGCGAATCGTTGAGTCCCTTTTGTCTGATTCTATAAAGAGGACATTATCTGGGTCGATGTTTGCGTCCCTACGTGCCGCAAACTTCATGAAATCCACAAAGTTAGGGTTTTGGCTATCCTTGAGGAATCTGACACAGTCCGTGTTTGGACCACCTGGGTCAGTTTGGGGAATGGGATCCGGGAGGGACGGAGTTTCAACTCGAGGAGGAGAGGAAACCAACTGCTCTTTGGCCAGTGAGGTGCCACTAAAGCTACTACCCCGTTGAAGGAGCGGAGTTTGTGCAAGACTTTCAGTAGAAGATTCACTGGAGGGAATAAGAAGATCTTCTGCCAATGGTTCCAATCCAGGGTTAATGCGTCCATGGCATAAGCCTGAGGGTCCAGGTTCGGTGTCACATAACACGGGAGTTTGTGATTGAGTCGGGTCGCGAATAGATCTACCTGGAGACCTGGAACCAGCCTGAGTATCCACCGGAAGGAGTGCATGTCCAGGGACCACTCCGATTCCAGTGGGCTCGTCCTGGATAATGCGTCTGCTATCACATTCTGGACTCCTGCTAGGTGAGTTGCTGACAGGAACCAGTCTTTGTCGGCTGCCAAGGTGAAGATAGTGACTAGGATCTGATTCAGGTTGGGTGATTTGGACCCCCCCCTGTTGAGGCAGTGGACTACGGCCGTACTGTCTGAGACTACTCTGATGTGGGTCGACCTCGGAGGGGAGATTCTCTTCAGGGTCAAGAACACCGCCATGGCTTCGAGAACATTGATATGGAACTGTCTCATGGCGGGTGACCAAGAGCCCTGACACATCTGATGTTGGGAGTAACCCCCCCAACCACTCAGAGACGCGTCGGTATGAATTGTCACTTGTGGAGAGGGGAACTGTAGAGGAACTGACTTGGAGAGGTTCCTCCGATCGGACCATGGTCGTAGTCTCATTTTCAAGACAGAGGGGATCTTCGAGGTCTTGTCTCTTAAAGGTATTGTCGCCCTCTTTCTCCAAACTCGATTGATGTCTTTGAGTTTGGCTTTTAATAGGAGATCGGTCAGTGAGGCAAACTGGAGTAGGCCGAGGACTCGTTCTAAAGCTCTTCTGGACACCTGTTTGTGTTTGAGAAAGTTCCTGACCTTGGAAGCTATCTCCCTCACCTTCTTGGGAGGAAGGGAGAGCTTGTGCTTTGAGAGGTCCCAACGGATGCCTAACCATTCGAAGAGGCTTGATGGTTGTAGGCGGGACTTCCGGAGGTTGACTTGGAAGCCCAGTTTGAAGAGAAAATGGAGTACCTTCGACGTAGCTCTTTTGCATTCCTGGTGCGACTGGGCCCAAATGAGCCAATCGTCCAGATAGGCGACGATTTGTATCCCTTGGTGTCTGAGTTGCTCGAGCACCGTCTCCCCCAGTTTCGTGAATACCCTGGGGGCAATGCTGAGACCGAAGGGCATGACTTTGAATGCGAAGGCTCTCTTGCCGAGACGGAAGCCTAGATAAGGAGAGAAGTTTCGAGCTACTGGGACATGATAATAGTCGTCGGTAAGATCGATAGAGGTGGTGACGGCCCCACGGGGAAGTAAGGTCCGTACCTGAGAGATAGTCAGCATACGGAACTTGTCGCAAAGGATGTAAGAGTTGAGCTTCGACAAGTCCAGAACTACCCTCAACGCCGACGAGTCTTTCTTCGGGACTGTAAACAGGCGGCCTTGGAACTTCAGGGATCGAACCCGCTTGATTGCTCTCTTCTTGAGTAACTCCGCAGTGTACTCTTCCAGGATGGGAGTGGGTCTCTGGAAGAAGGTCACCGGTGGAGGAGGGGATCCCTGTGACCATTTCCAACCCAAGCCCCTTGATATTATGCTGTGAGCCCATGGACTGAAGGTCCAATGATCCCGGAAGTGATAAAGTCTCCCTCCTACCGGCATCACATCATTGGGAGGGAGTGAACTTAGGGCCCCTCCCTCCACGGGAACCCCTTGCTCTGGGCCCGCCGCGTTGGCGGAACTGTCCTCTACCTCTGGAACTCCCTCTTTGGTATCCACGAAAGGAACCGGAGGGTTCGTAGGCAGGGTTGTATGCAGGTGAGGGCATCCAAGAGGGGTTGGGCTGTGTACCAGGGGGAGCAGCGAGGTAGACTACCTGCTGAGGAGGCGCCTGTTGTCGAGAAGTCGAGGCCGCGGAAGGCTGTGGGGACGAGGTACCCCGGGCCGCTTTGTAAGGACTAAACCTCAGCTTCTTCTTGAAGAATGTGTGTCTCTGGGGTTCGAACCTCTTTTTGGCTGAGAGACCCCACCTTACCTGCAAATTCTGGTTTGCCCTCGCTGCGTCCTGAAGAACCTTATCCACCTCGGTCTGAGGGAAGAGGGTCTTACCCCAGCAGGAGGAAGCTATCAGTCTGTTCGGCTCATGCCTGATGGTGGCCTCCGACAGAACGAACTTCCTGCAACTAACCCGTGCTGACCAGAAGTCATGGAGATCTATTTGGTAGGATAGCAGCTGGTTCTTTGTGGCGACTCTGAACAGCGTTTCCTCTGGGTAAAGAGATGCAAGGGACTCCATGGAGGTGATGGATTGGAGGGACCTAGCAAGTCTAGTACGGGTCTCGAACTCAGTTTTGAGAAGACTCTCTATTAATCTGGGAAGCTTCTCAGAGAAAAGAGTAGAGGCACAGTCCGGGTCTAGTTTCCCCACCGTGAAGGTAGAGGCCGCAGCATCCCAGGCTGCCGAGGAACCCGGAATAAGCAAAGAGGTGGGGTCCGTCTCCTTGAGAGCCGGCATGGAAGAGCCTTCTTTGATGGCCTGTATAGTCAGCTCTGTGACTTTGTCTATGAGCGGCAAAGAGATGGAGGCCGCTGTCGTAAAAATAGTGTAGGAACCCTTGTGAGGGGTGAGCTTTGAGTTAATACACCCCCACTCTGATAGTGTTCTGGCCCAGATAGCCTGGGCCTGCTCTTTTGGAAATATGACCGTTTCCTTCGGTACCTTGTCCATACGGACCAATGCATGTTCCTTTAACCGTACAAAACCATTGAACGGGAATGCTAGGCCAGGGGGATAGAACTCCAGGTCCTCTAGAGGGCGGGTGCCCATGCCCTCCAGAGTTAGGGAGCCATCTACGAATGGAGCATGCAAAGCAAACCGCCAAGGATTGTTTTTATCGAAGGGCGGCAGCTTCGATGCGTCTGGGGCAGAAGGGGGAGGGAACTGAGTTCCGGCGCGGATCAGAGTAGCCATCATATCCTTAATCTCTGTTATTGCACCAGAGTGATGTTGAACTTGATCCCTGACCAATCCTTTGATCAGTTGGATGGGGAGGAGATCAGCCCAGGGTACCTGAAAGTCACCCGTTGGTTTTTTCTTGGATTTGGTAGACTTAGACTTCTTAGGAGTAGTGGTTTTACGAGGAGCAATATGAATATCAGGAGCTGTCGAGGGTCCGGGGACCGGTGACGTTGATACTGGCAAAGCTGAAGTCTTATAAGTTCGAAGTGGCTTCACCTTGGGTCGTACGGAGGCAGAGGGATCCCGAGGAGAAGCCTTAGAGTTATCAAAACCTAGAAAGGAAGAGGTAGAAGAGGGAGTAGGAGAGAAAAGGGTTTCCACCAACTCGGCACCACTTACCTGCTCGTCCCTGGGTTCTACGTCTATATCCAGACCAGCCATGTCCATTGGTACGAGGGTTTCGTCCTCCACGGAAATGGTAGCCCTGACTTCTTCAATTAAAGGGGCAGCAAGGTCAGGAGAGACTGCAGCAGTAGTCGAGCCTGGGAAGAGACGGGAGGCCATATCCCCATCGAGGAGATAGGGAGCGCCAGACGGGGCATTCCTGCCAAAGCCCGACACCCACGGCCGAAGAGTAGCCCTTGCTGACCGAAGAGAGACATCATCGGCCTGTAAGATTTGCAGTGATTAGTGATGGAGGAGGGGGTTTGCCCTCCTAAATATACTGTGTATATCATATTCATGTCTATATTAGTGTCTGCCAACGAGAAATAAGGAACAAAGGGAAAACCCACTTACATCATCATTCAGCAGAACTGACGACAACTCGTAACAGAACGAGCACAAATCCGGGAACCACACTGGGTATTGGGCCTGTCCCGGTTCCTGGATAAAGGGAATGGAGCAGTGGGCATGAGACCGGCAGAGGTCATGCCCAACGGGGTCGCTGAACGAGGCAGAGCATCCTTCAGCAGTACAACGGGCCTTCTGTAAAAGAAAGGAGACATGAGTCTGGTGATGCTTGAAACTCTGATAAGGGATAAAAACCTATTATTTTAGAGTTCTGGCACTCACTGAATTACCTAAGCACCCATATTGCCTTGACCAAACAACTAACTATTAACTTTAAGTTGATACTGCCCCATACCATTGTTGGCACTTTAAAATTCAATTGTCTGTATATTTGTAATGCACCCAATTCTGTTAATGACATAAGGATAATAAGCTTAAAGTAATCCGCCGACCTCCAAGGGTCGGGGAAGCAGTGACATGCCCTTAAAATAAATACAAACACCAGCCTTAGCTAAAGGCAAGGCAAATATAAGTGTGAAGTGTATGGGCGACCTCCGGTGAAGCCGGAGCTCCGGTGAGGCCGGATCGTAATGAAATGTCCTGAATAAAGGAGCCTTAGCTAATTAGCTAAGGCAACTTTAAGTGTTAAGTGTTTGGGCGACCTCCGGTGACGCCGGAGGATAATGAGATGCCCTGAATAATTCAATTGTGGCTAATAATTCAATTGTGAAAGATAAAAAGCTAAGTCGTAGCTAAAGACTAAAGCTTAGATTATAGTAAAGCGTATTTACGATCTCCGGTGAGGCCGGAGGGAGAAGAAAGGTCCTGAATAATTATTGTGAATAACAACACAGTTGTAATAACAAAGGCTATTGTGGATATGGCCGTGGCCTGAGACCGAAGTAAGGGCCACCGGAGGGTCTTATCTAAACAATATGAAGCCCGTCCCATGTAGTAAACAATATAAATATAACAATAGAACGAAAGTTATTGAGAATCCCTCGTGGCGGAGTATAACTCAAGGCGGAGTGGATAACGTTCATAACTACTCCCGATCCGTAACGGGGAGAGGGCGAAACACGGACCAAAATAACGCTAACAATTGAAAAGTCACGAAAAAATAAATAACTCGTAAGTTATCATCCACCCAGAGGGGGAGAGGTGAGGGAGGGAGAACCCGCTGACCGCACAAAACGGAAAACGGGAAATCCGCTCCCCCACCGGAGCTAAGAAAGAAAACGAGAGAAAGGGGTAACTCGTGACTGCGAACAGAAAACGGGGACCCCAATCTCTCGCTCTCTTGGACACAAAAACAGGACTAAAAATCACAAAACACTATTATAAACGTATAAAATAAAAATGTACATCCATATAATACTACGATCGAAGAATAGCATCCGTTAAAACTTAAAATAAATAGCACTGTTCCTTTAACCGAGTCGAGTGACGAACGCCTCGGGCGGTTACTAAACAAAAACAAAGCTAAATCGCTATCTCGATCGTAGGCTGGACTTACTTGCAAAAAGTACCATGAGCAAAAAAATAAAAATAAAAATAATAACGGTTCTAAAGGCATAAGGCCAGGGACTTAACCAAGAACCTAAGTGACAGAGTACTAAACGGGCAGATAAAGATGAATTCCCCAACAAGTGAACAAACAATGGCCGCCATGAACGGCCAGACGGGGATAATAAAACAGACTATACTGGATATAAAACACAAGCCCGGTACAATAAAATACTGTCAAAACAAACTATGGTACTTAACATTGGAATGTGTGAAGATGGAGCTTCGGACATGACAAAATAAATCCACGATAGATAAAAAAGACCGAGAGCACAACGAAAACATTCAACACTTTTGAATTCCAAAAAGAAGGATGATGTTCAGATGGCGCTCGCGTCGTGGCGTGGGTGGTGCGGCGATGGGGATGTGTCTAGGGCCTCTGTATCGGCCCATCCCTTTGGCGAAGGAATTAACTAAATGGAAGACAACCTGTGAATAGTGGATTTCACGCGCCTTTGCTTTATACACGACACCCAAAAGGTGCTCGCGCGAGGGTTGTAACCTCAGCATTCCATGCTTTTATCTTTCTCTGGTATAATTGGAAGGTTTTTATCAGAAAAGGTATACAAGAAGGACTTTTCGCCCGGCGCCACAGGTTCGACCCAGAAATTATATTAATGAAAAGGATAAATTGCTAAAAATTATTTTCATGACATACATACATACATATACCAAAGGCACTTCCCCCAATTTTGGGGGGTAGCCGACATCAACAAGAAACAAAACAAAAAAGGGGACCTCTACTCTCTATTTGTTTTGTTTCTTGTTGATGTCGGCTACCCCCCAAAATTGGGGGAAGTGCCTTTGGTATATGTATGTATGTATGTCATGAAAATAATTTTTAGCTATTTATCCTTTTCATTAATATAATTTATCTCATGACATAGCAACACAATATATTCCATTTTGCAAGGTATTGCAATTTTGTGTATTCAAGTTTCATATGCGAAAAATTGCACTTTGATTATAAACCTATCAATGTAAAATTTCTTATATGCTTGTCCTTAATTCATTTTTGAATTCATAATGGTACTTGTGATGTTTTTCTTTACCAGACTACTTGTAATATACTCTATAGTAATATACTCTGTTCTCAGATTATGAAAAATATGCAAAATTTATGTTACAATCCATCACTTTTCAGAAGTAAAGTCTTTTAATACTATTGGAATCTCAACAGTTGTGGATAAGATGATATATTCGGAATCTCAAAGGGTTGATATTTATATCAACAGACTCATTAGTAATAAAAGTTAAAATTTGGGATCCCTAAATTACCCAAGACACTTCAGTCTTCACTATCAGACAGGAGGATGTATAGAGGTAAGTGCAACATTGCTAAACATGGAATTGTGTTTCTTATCTTAGTCATCCTCCCTCCTATGACTGGGGCTTGGCCGAGTAAGACTGGCTTACCACTGGAGTTGTAGGAGTTTCCCTGTCTTTAGGTGAAAGAGAGTACACTTTTGGCTTTTTCCACAAGGGAATGTCCAGACACACATGAGGATGAAAGGATCATTTTGTCTGCAACAATTACTTTTACCTGCTAAATTAATCTGTCAAAATATTTTGATTCCCTGGAATAAGATGTAGAAGAGGGTAGACTTGCCTCACCTCTGACCAAATTAAAATTTTTGAATAAAAAGAAAAGTGTTCTTGACTTGGCGTCTTAAAATTTTCAGCTATCTCTTATTTCCAACTAGATCCTCTGACTATGGGCCTCCTCTTTTAAGCCAAAAACGAAAAGCTTCTCCAGAGACGAGATACACTTTACAATTCAGCTCTATAGTCAGGAGACAGATGGTAACCTCTGTCCATTATCTACCCTACGACTATACTTACAGAGATCCATATCCTCAGAAATTAGTTTCAAAATTTCCAGAAGAGGATATTGCTTCTCATTTCCTCATCCATAAAGCCTCTTTAGAGCAAAAAAAGAAAAAAAATGCATAAGAATTGAAAACCAGAAAACTGCACCAATTTTCAGGAAGGGCTTCACGGATGAACAAAGGAACCAGCCACACTTTAGTTTCTAAATCGTTTGTTTATGATCAACACACATTACATGTTTACATGTGACAAGGGCCCTAGTGTTTTCAACCCCTCATTTTTTTCCAGATGGTACAGTCCATCATGGCAAACAACATTATGTAACACTTAAAATCACATTATCTAATTTTAGACCACTAGCATGGATTTTGTCATCAAAAACATGTTTTACCAACCTTTATGACACCTTCTTTGATACTGTATTTTTAGTACATATGATAAACTTACATGCAGGTGTGTTCAATTTGAATTTAGAGCAAACCTTTGCCCAAGTTTTGCACATAAGAAGATACCATTTAACTTAAAATTATTGTCATACAAATACTTTTTGAAACAAAAATGACAACTAAAATCTACCCTGAATATAAAAAATCATTAAGAAAATCCTCGAGGTCATTATCAATGTTGACCTGCCAACTCCAATACTAAAAATGTAAAGAAGTAAAATATAAAGCCTCAAAAAATCCTAGGGTATATTAAACATTAAATTACTTCAATAAAATCTAAAGACAACATTATAGTGTATACAATACTAGTTAGAACAAACTTAAGAGAAGGGAAATTTAAAACTTCAGAAGCAATGCTGGCAAGAACAACCAAACAAGTGCCATCAATAAGATGCTGTACCTTGAATACTAAAGGGGGTTAGAACACCTTAAACTGTAGACTCTAAAAGAGTATCAATCAAGAGGACAAATGATATACTCATTAAAGATAATCAAAGGTATACAGTAGATGATGTGGCCTACAGGCTACCTATTATTTTCAAATCAACAAAATTAGATCCCACATACTGAAAATTGAACAAAAAACATTCAACACTACCAACAGTGAGAACTGCTTCTCATGAAAGAGAACTGCAATTCTAGACAAACTATTAGCCAAAGTTGTAAATACAGTGTTACCACTTCTATCTAGCTCAAAAATAAATCAAACAAATTAATCATTACATTCCAGGAATTTTTTTAGCTTCAGATTAAGTTTAAAAATGTCTGAATGAGAACTTTGATTACAGAGTACCATGTTATTACCTACCTTCATAAAAAGTTAGCAAAAATCACATAGGGAAAAAATAATCCCCATTAGAACCGTTAAATGCAAAATTTTACCTGAAGTGTGTTACAAAAAATCAAAACTATATGCTTGCTATCTTTATATTGACTTGCTGATAAATCTTACCAGTATTACTTTCCTCACCGGCACTCAGACTTTTCGTCAATGGACAGTTTATCAACAGATGCTTTGTTGGGGGATATTTCGTCAAATGAATATACTGTACAGGAACATCTTCGGACAATTCATAGAAGCAAAGTTTCGTCAAATAGCCATTTAGTAAAACTGGTGTTTCATTGAATGATTGCTTTTTCATCAAATGGATATACAGTAACGTCTTCGGACAATTTGTCGAAGGAAAGTTTCGTCAATTAGCCATTTAGTCAAACTGGTGTTTCGTTGAATGATTGTTCAAAAAATGAATGTATCATTGAGCGTTATACTTTAATTTTTAGTGATTAACAGTGTTTTCAATGGAAAATAATTTACATTTAAGAAAACTGCTACAGTATAAAAATTAAAAATTATACACAATAAGTTTTTAGTTATTACAGTCCATCTAAAATCCCCCCCCCCCCCTTACAAATTATGTGCAATGGCTTTTATTGTAAGTACTGTAGTTTATTTAAATTTTAATAGTCATCTAAGAACTTTTTAAATCTTAATTAACACAGATTATTTTTTTAGTAATTATAGGCAAAATACCTCTGATATTTTCAAAAACACAGAAACACAAAGCTATGAAAACTACACGTCTGAATCTCACTGGTGCTAGAAAGGAATGAGGGAAGAAGCGTGGGAAGAGGTAGGGGTGGGGGGAGGGTAGTCGTAGTAGAGGGTAGTAGTAGGATGTAGAACTGCACCTCGAAGTATTGGGAGATATTAAGGAAGGAGAGGACTAACTGGTGAGGGACCTCTGGTCGTGGTTCTAACACGCCCCAGTTACTACACCGACACTCAATTAGAGTGAGCGAGCTGGGTTTATTCTTGGCATTCCATGCAACTTTTTTCTCTGGTATATTTAGCAGTATTTATACCTTAGAAATGGTGCTATAAGGAACATTTCACTGGGCGACACAGGTCGAGCCCAGAAATAGATTTTTTTTTCGTCAAAATCCCTTTCTTGAGTTTGATCATAAAGCAATATAAATTTGTATGAACAACTGACATTTGTACTTGAAATGTGCAGTGCAAACATTCCACAGAATTACTTGTGTGTGATATTCCTAGCAGTAAGGTCTTTTCTCTAATATTCCATATGGAACTATCAAATTGTGGGCATCATTGTTTTCCCTAACCATATACAGTATTCTAAAAGTAGACAATAAATTCTTTGTAGACATCTACAGTTTCCTCGTCTAACAAATTGATTCTTTCATTAGATATGTCTATCACTACCTCCTTTCGAATGAACATTAGTACTTTAAGGTTTTTGATTAGGAAAATATCCCATGGCTCATTATACCAATTTCCATCATTTCAAAAATATGCCTCGCATAACGGGTAAATCCTGAGGCTATACATTAAGTAACATATTCATGATTATGAACTGTGATCTCCTACCTTCAAATTAAAAGCCTTCCTTCTGTAAGAATGTCTTCTCTCTTAAAAATTCTTCAAAATAACTTGACAAGCTAAAGATATTTTTTATTGGAAACTATGGCATGAATAAAGGCCTTATTCAACAAAGCATTTTCGAACAAATGGACGTTCGACAAAACGATCATTCGATAAAGCATTGCTTTCAAGAATTGGCGTAAGAAGATACTGTATGTCCGTTCGATGAACTATCCGGCAAAAAACAACGCCCGTCAACAAACTGTCCGACAACAAAACTTCCGGTCATGTCCTCACCATTTATAATTCAGCAACAGCTGTCAGCCACAGTAAATATTAAAAGAATGAATACTGAAATCTAGAAGATTTGGAGGCTAAATGGTACGTCAATCTTTTTTATATCCGAGAGGCTTTTGCCATCTTTTTATTTTTATTTTGATTTCAGTAATCAAAATACAGCAACAATGACAATATAAAACTACTGCATATCAGAACTGTCAAACTGATTACTGTATATAATAAATACAATTAACCCTTTTACCCCCAAAGGACGTACTGGTACGTTTCACAAAAGCCATCCCTTTACCCCCATGGAGGTACCAGTACGTCCTTGCAAAAAAATACTATAAAATTTGTTTTTTTCATATTTTTGATAATTTTTTTTAGAAAGTTCAGGCATTTTCCAAGAGAATGAGACCAACCTGACCTCTCTATGACAAAAATATGTTATTTTGATAATAAAATAAATTTTTGAATATACTTACCCGGTGATTATATAGCTGCAACTCTGTTGCCCGACAGACAACTCTACGGTAAAATCTCGCCAGCGATCGCTACACAGGTTGCGGGTGTGTCCAACAGCGCCATCTGTCGTCCAGATACCCAGTACTCAATGTAAACAAAGACTCAATTTTCTCCTCGTCCCACTGCGTCTCTATGGGGAGGAAGGGAGGGTCCTTTAATTTATAATCACCGGGTAAGTATATTAAAAAATTTATTCTATTATCAAAATAACATTTTGCAATATTTAACTTAGCCGGTGATTATATAGCTGATTCACACACAGGGGGGTGGGTAGAGACCAGCAAAATATGTTTACACTTTTATGAGCTAAGAGTTTTTATTTCATTTTAGAAGTTATCAAAATAACAAAAACAAAATAAATAGGTACCTGGTAAGGAAGTCGACTTGAACAATTTCTCTGCCTTTTAAGTACGTCTTCCTTACGGAGCCTCGGGATCCTCTTAGGATGCTGATCGACCCCTAGGATCTGAAGTATCAAGGGTTGCAACCCATACAACAGGAACTCATCAAAACCCCTAATCTAGGCGCTCTCAAGAAATGACTTTGACCACCCGCCAAATCAACCAGGATGCGAAAGGCTTCTTAGCCTTCCGGACAACCCAAAAAACAACAATAAAAACATTTCAAGAGGAAGATTAAAAGGTTATGGAATTAGGGAATTGTAGTGGTTGAGCCCTCACCCACTACTGCACTCGCTGCTACGAATGGTCCCAGTGTGTAGCAGTTCTTGTAAAGAGACTGGACATCTTTCAAGTAAAATGACGCGAACACTGACTTGCTTCTCCAATAGGTTGCGTCCATTATACTTTGCAGAGATATATTTTGCTTAAAGGCCACGGAAGTTGTTACAGCTCTAACTTCGTGCGTCTTCACCTTAAGCAAAGTTCGGTCTTCCTCACTCAGATGTGAATGAGCTTCTCGTATTAACAATCTGATAAAGTCTGACCAAGCATTCTTTGACAAAGGCAAGGATGGTTTCTTAACTGAACACCATAAAGCTTCAGATTGGCCTTGTAAAGGTTTAGTACGCTTTAAATAGAACTTAAGAGCTCTAACAGGGCATAAGACTCTTTCTAGTTCATTGCCTACGATCTCCGATAAGCTGGGGATATCGAAAGATTTAGGCCAAGGCCGAGAAGGCAGCTCATTTTTGGCTAGAAAACCGAGTTGTAGCGAACAAGTGGCTTTTTCTGACGAAAATCCTATGTTCTTGCTGAAGGCATGAATCTCACTGACTCTTTTAGCCGAGGCTAAGCATACCAGGAAAAGAGTCTTAAGAGTGAGATCTTTCAGGGAGGCTGATTGTAACGGCTCCAACCTGTCTGATATGAAGAATCTTAGTACCACGTCTAAATTCCATCCAGGGGTAGCCAAACGATGCTCCTTGGTGGTCTCAAAAGACTTAAGGAGGTCTTGCAGATCTTTATGTTTGGAAAGATCTAAGCCTCTATGCCGGAAGACCGATGCCAACATGCTTCTGTAGCCCTTGATAGTGGGAGCTGAAAGGGATCGTCCTTTTCTCAGGTATAAGAGAAAAACAGCTATTTGAGCTACAGAGGTACTGGTCGAGGATACAGAAACTGACTTGCACCAGTCTCGGAAGACTTCCCACTTCGATTGGTAGACTCTAATGGAAGAAGCTCTCCTTGCTCTAGCAATCGCACTGGCTGCTTCCTTCGAAAAGCCTCTAGCTCTCGAGAGTCTTTCGATAGTCTGAAGGCAGTCAGAGGAAGAGCGTGGAGGCTTTGGAGTACCTTCTTTACGTGTGGCTGACGTAGAAGGTCTACCCTTAGAGGAAGACTACTGGGAACGTCTACTAACCATCGAAGTATCTCGGTGAACCATTCTCTCGCGGGCCAGAGGGAAGCAACTAACGTCAACCTTGTCCCTTCGTGAGAGGCGAACTTCTGCAGTACCTTGTTGACAATCTTGAACGGTGGGAATGCGTAGAGATCCAGATGTGACCAATCTAGGAGGAAAGCATCTATATGTATTGCTGCTGGGTCCAGGACTGGAGAGCAATAGATTGGAAGCCTCTTGGTCAGCGAGGTTGCAAAGAGATCTATGGATGGTTTTACCCCAAGTGGCCCAAAGTCTCTTGCACACATCCTTGTGGAGGGTCCATTCGGTTGGAATTACTTGCCCTTTCCGACTGAGACAATCTGCTATGACGTTCAAGTCGCCTTGGATGAACCTCGTTACTAGGGAGATGTCTTGACCTTTTGACCAGATGAGCAGGTCCCTTGTGATCTCGTACAACGTCAGTGAGTGGGTACCTCCTTGTTTGGAGATGTACGCCAAGGCCGTGGTGATGTCCGAGTTAACTTCCACCACTTTGCCTCGAAGGAGAGACTGAAGCTTTTCAAGGCCAGATGTACTGCCAACAGCTCCTTGCAGTTGATATGCATGCTCCTCTGACTCGAGTTCCACAGTCCTGAGCATTCCCGACCGTCTAGTGTCGCGCCCCAGCCCACGTCCGATGCGTCCGAGAAGAGAACGTGGTTGGGAGTCTGAACAGCCAGGGGAAGACCCTCTCTTAGGTTGATATTGTCCTTCCACCAAGTCAGACAAGACTTTATCTTTTCGGAAACCGGGATCGAGACCGCTTCTAGCGTCTTGTCTTTTTTCCAGTGAAAAGCTAGATGGTATTGAAGAGGACGGAGGTGTAGTCTTCCTAATGACACAAATTGTTCCACGGATGACAGCGTCCCTACCAGACTCATCCACAGCCTGACTGAGCAGCGTTCCTTCTTCAGCATCTTCTGGATGGATAGCAGGGCTTGATCTATTCTGGGGGCTGATCGTCTTGTTGTTCAGCAACGTCCTCATCAGAGGGTTCCTCATCCGAAAACTGATGAGGAAACGGCAACGGAGTGGGCAACGTCTGGCTCGCTGAGTCCGGTCGCACTGGTGGATGCGTGACGGAGCCGGACGCAATATCATGGAACTGCTGCACAGTCTGTGAACTGTCAACAACCATGGGTGCGCGAGGAAGCACAGCGTCAACCCGAGACTGTCTAGACCGTCTGGGTTGTGCAGTCAACACCCTACCGGGTTGCTGAGGTTGACGCACTGCGTCAAAACAAGTCACCTCTGCTGGTTGTTGAACGTCCTGAACGTCAACAACCACCTCCGAGCGTCGCTTAACGTCAACGTGCGGCTGGCAACCCACACTGGGTCGCATCGGTGGAGGAACCACCTCAACTGGCAGACGCGATTAGGTTACCTCAGCGTCAACAGGGCGCACAACCGACCGGTTGGAAGGTTGTTGGCCAGAAGGTTCGGTAGCAACCTTCTCCGCATTAAAGTCCTCTATCAAGGACGCAAGCTTGGACTGCATGTCTTGCAGCAAAGCCCATTTAGGGTCTACGGGAGCAGGTGTGGCAACAGACGGGGTTAGCGACTGAGGCGGTACCGTTTACCATCCCTGAAAGCCTTGTTATGCGTGACATAATTGTACAGCAAAACTTCAAAGGCTCGAAAACAGCTGTGAAGTTGACCTGTAAACAACTTGGAGTGTCTCCTGGCCAGGCGCCAGGGAGAGTCTACGAGAATTGAGAAGTCTATCTGGGCAGAGGCATGAACTCCCAAGCCGAGAACTTCTCTCGTGTCATATCAGACTCTCGCTCTATAAACCAGTTTAAAAGAAGGGAAAGCAAAGGCTGTATCCCCCAAACTCCTCCTGGTGAAAAACCAGTCGCCTAGCCAACGTAAAGCTCTCAAGGAGAGCGAGAGAGCACTAGCTTAAAAACAACGGCTTCGAAGTAGCTAGGCCTAGTGTAAGCTCTGACGTTTAGGCGAACGAGGAGCAGCAGTTACAAAAAGATCCGGACAAAGATCCTTAAAAAAATCATCATGATTTAATTAAAGTCCATAGGGGGCTAAGCAGCTTTAGGCTCCTCTCCATCTGACAGAGTCCTCAAGGGAATATCAGTAGGAGGGGGAACAGCAACTTCCTCATCTACAGGAACCTTGTCCGATAAAAGCTGAGTCTCAAGCAAGGGAGAGACCTACCGTGGTGGCAATGCTTTACAAGCAGAGTCCACGCTCACTGGTGCATTAGTAGCGGACCAGAACGCAACGTCATGTAACTGCTTGACAGTCTGTGAACTGTCAACAACTGAACTGTCAACCACAACAGGTGCGTGAGGACGCACAGCGTCCACTCGAGACTGCTTTGACTGCCTAGACTGAGCAGTCAAAACAACTCTAGAATGCGGAGGTTGACGCACAGCGTCAAAACAAGTCAACTCCAATTGTTAGTGAACGTCTTGAACGTCAACAGGAACATCAGCAAGTGGCCTAACGTCCAAATGCGGCTGAAAAACCACACGAGACCGCATCGAGTGTGGTTCTAAACAACCTGACTGACGTGACTAAGCTACGCCAACGTCAACAGTAAGCACAAAGGAACGTTAGGTTGGCTGAAAGCCAGGATATCTATGAGATAAACGGCTAGACTCAACGGACTAATCGGCAGAATAGTCTTCCATAAGGGAGGCAAGCATATACTGCATGTCTTGCCATACAACCCATTAAGGATCAACGGAAATGGTTGTGGTAAGAGACGAGGGTAACGTCTGTGACCGCAACACTTTGCCTACAAAAAAAAGACTCTCGGAGTCTGTGTTACACTTTTGTTAGGCGGCGAGCAGTTATCCGATGACTGCATAGGGTCAGAGCTGTCCTAATGGTTGTAACCAGGACGCTGGACCTGTCCTGAAAGGACTGACTTTCGCTTAAGGGCTTCGAAACCTTGTGACAGGTTTCTTATGCGAAAAGCCTTCGGATGACGAGGAGAAACAACGTCTCTCTCGTCTTATGGTAGGGGAGATCTTGGTAAGATACACCCGATACCATAGAGGGAAAACGTCTGTTCGTTGGTCAAGGCCTCTCGAACCCATAAGTCGTTTGACATTACTTCTCCCCTGGGCTTGGGAGCATGTAAGAGGTCCCGGACTAGGTGAACGACAGGCACGAACAGACGAACCCTTGGACGCAACACTGTAACACTTTGCGCATATCACTTTATCAATTCGATTTTCTGTTTTGCACTTATTTCACTGAAATCGAAACTTTTACTGATTTCTACCTGAAACACGCAATTCTACCCTTCATTAAAAGGTAGTAATTGCGAAATCAGTCGTATAATGCAAGCTCATTAATACCAGCAAAAAACAGAAAACATATTTTAAGATAAAAAAATCAGTGGCTGGGAAAGAGACTAAACACTAGTTCATATAACTACGTTTTCAATCTCTTACCGCACATAGCCTGGGGACGAGAATAAAAAACTAAAACGTTTTATCCTTCCTCCCCGTACAGCGACTAGGGACGAGAGTAACTCGAGAACAACGTTACCCGCTTGAACGGAACGTTTTCTCTCCTCTCTCTCCCTCCGTCTCCATCTCTCTCTCTCTTTCTCTCTTGATTTCGCACCTAAGAGAAGAGCCCAATTATATTTCGTCAAAAAAACATGTTATTTGACTAAAGGAAAAAACTGAAAGGTTTTTCAATTATAAAGTTCCTTTAAAATAGAATTTAAAACATTTAAGCTAAGAAAGAATGAACAAAACGTCAGAATCGATTTACTCTTACTGCAAAGTGAAACCGTGATACACTCTCTCTCTATCGTAACGATAGAGCGCATGTTGAACGTCCTGAACGTCAACAACTGCGTAGCATAAATAAACTAAACGTTAATTCATCTTTGAAAACAGTACGAAGACTATCAAAGAAATTCTTTCATAAAATATTACATTTAAAAAGTTTTAAATCCTTAGCTCTTTAAAAGCTAATTACGATATAAAGGGCTCAACGTTGATTAACTTCGGTTTCCAAGTTAGAACCGCCTACTCTCAGGAAAGGTCTATATAAACAAAACATTAAAATTATTTTTATATGTTTATAATAAATGGAAAGTTAATCGAAGAGGCCTAATAAAGGCGGAGAGATATAAAATATATAAAGGAAAATCTATAGCGTGATATAATTACTAAAAGCCTAAACACACTTCCGTCTAAGGGAAGGGTCGGCCATTTAAAAGTGAAAGAAAGTCCATACCCTCTTTGTCACCATAATTAAATCTATCCAAAACGAGTTCAAGATTTAAGATGAAGATGAAACACCTGCATAGCGAAAGCTCAAAACTAGAATAAAGTACTTCACCAATTAGTTGTGAAAAAACTCCAGTTTAGCAACAGCGAGTAAGTACGTCTTGTCGATAGCTCGACAGAGAGAAAATTGAGTCTTTGTTTACATTGAGTACAGGGTATCTGGACGACAGATGGCGCTGTTGGACACACCCGCAACCTGTGTAGCGATCGCTGGCGAGTTTTTACCGTAGAGTTGTCTGTCGGGCAACAGAGTTGCAGCTATATAATCACCGGCTAAGTTAAATATTGAAAATAAGGCTATTAGAGCAATTTAAAAAAAAATATATTGCAAAATGTGCTGGGAAAAAATTAACCCCTGGGGGTTAAGGGTTGGAAATTTCCAAATAGCCTGGGGGTAAAAGGGTTAACAAATACCATTTTAAATAATCTAATTATAACTTTTAAATAAGCAATACTATGATGTTTTATTAAAGTTACATTAACAATAATCATATCCTTTAAAGATACTACTTCTCTGGATGATGACAAGATATATCCTCATTAATCATACATAGTTGTGGCTATGATATCCTTGTTTCTGAATAACTAAAACCAAAGTATTTAAAAATATCATTGAAATTTCCAATCCAACACCTTTTCCACAGGTTCTTTTGCCATAGACGTTGGAAGGTAGTGCCATCGTATCATATGAGTTAGTTGAGCACTGTTTTTGTTCTCCACAGCACTGCAAGAAGCCACCTGATCCACCGTGAAGATAGGTTCAATTTTGTCGAGGGCACTCTCCCTCCTCTGTAAGAGCCTAGTATTAAAAGTCATTTTCATATGCTTCACTTCCTTGGAAATATACTGTGGTAAAATTTAAGTAACAAAGTAAATCATGACTTTCTCTGTAAGATGTATTGCAAGATTACGAAGTGCAGTAGTTTTACAGTAAAAGTATACAATGAGATACATCATTTAATTGATATACATTGCTAATGAAAATATTGACTAATTGCATATAGAAGATAATCGGTACGGATGTGATCAATGAGAAAATGTAAATTAACTAGCTCAAAGCAAATTAACAAAAGGATATAACGAAATAAAGGGATTTTGACGAAGGAAAAATCTATTTCTGGGGAGAGACCTGTGACGCCCGGCGAAAAAGTCCTTCTTTGTACTTTTTCTGATATAAATCTTCCAAATATACCAGAGAAAATTAAAAGCATGGAATGCAGAGGTTACAACCCTCATGCGAGCACCTTGTTGGTGTCGTATACCTAACAAGGGCGTTTGAAAACACTATTCACAGGCTGTCTTCCATTTAGATAATCCCTTCATCAAAGGGGGAGGGCCGTGACAGGCCCTAGAGAATACAGTTGGGTTACCCTACCGACACCTACCACTCGCGCTCACCAGGTCATCCTTCTGCAAGAACATATGGCTTGGCAAGGAAAGGGTGGGTCCGTACAAAAATAATCGGGAAGGGTTTCGCCGGGCGTCACAGGTCTCTCCCCAGAAATAGATTTTTCCTTCGTCAAAATCCCTTTTCTGGGTCGACCTGTGACGGCCGGCGAAAAAGTACCAGAGAATGCCTTCCAAGCCCAATAAATTAATAACATAATGAGGAGAATACAATCACCATGTACGACAATACTATGATATAATAAAGTAATCGTCCAATTACCAACCAGCCAAATGACATAGGGAACGTAAGGTTAAATAATAATGACGACAAGGAACCAACTGAGTGTCGAATCGCAAAAGGCATCAAACCTTACATGTCTAAGTATATCTAAACATTAAAGGAACGGTAACTACAATAATAGTTAAACCATAGGAATTAAACATGGCAAATATCATAGGGCTAACGAACTACCAAGGAGAGCGGCGACGTGGTGTGAGTGGCGGGTAGGAGGGAGAAGAGAAGAGATGGAAGAAAGGAAGAAGAGGAGATTAATGGGGAGGGATAAGGCTCCCCTCTGCCATCGTCGGCATTTAAGGGCCTGTAAGATCTTTAGATATTGACGTTTGACAACCATAGGGGATTTCCAACCCGTATATTTTTTAAAATCATCAAAGTCCCTGTTCTGGGAATCATTGTTGGAGGCATCTACTGTCCGTATATCATGAGCCTGGGGAAATGATTCCGGATTAGTATGTTTAATGAAGTAGAGGATTTGTTGCCTGATACCGTGAATGGAAATAGTACCTCCTTGTTCCCTGATAACCAAGGGGCCAGACGAGCCGGTGGCAGTTCTAGCTAAAAAGGGGCTTGAGAGTGTGACTGTACATGGAGAAAAATCCTGGGGATGAAGAATAATCTTCCGAGGGGAGCACCTATTTTGCGGATCCTCATTTTTTAGCTAGGAAAGCTTTGTCTGGAAAAGGAGTACTTCGGCTGAAGGGAGGAAATCTATGTTTTCCGGGTTTCGTGAGAGAGCTGCTAGTTCTGATGTTCCATCACCTGAGGCCATAGCCGTTAGAAATAAAGTCTTCCTAAGAAGAGTGATATAAGAGCAGGATTCATTGTCCGTGTCCATCGCAAGTTTGAGAACACCGTTCAGAGACCAAGAGTCCTTTTGTGGCCGAACCGAAGGTCGAAGCCTAGCACATGTTTTTGGGGTTGATGAGAAATAGGAATCAGCTAGGTTAATGTTGAACCCAACAAGGAAGATCTTCTTCAAAGCTGACTTGATGGTGGTTAAAGTGCTAACTGTTAGGCCTTTGTCAAATAGGAACCTCAAGAAAGAGATGGCTAAATGCGGGGACATACGAGTATGGTCTGCACTCTTAGGGGACCTACTAGTTGTTAACGGCCGAATCATATTGGCAAATTGTCGTGTCCCTTTTGTCCCATTCGATGAAGAGATCGTTTTCCGGTTCAATGTTCGCATCTCTACGAGCTGCCAACTTCCTGTAGTCCACAAAGTTAGAGTTTTGGCTATCCTTGAGTAATCTGACACAGTGAGTTTGGATACTCGGGTCAGTTTGAGGAACGGGATCCGGATGGGACTGAGTTTCAACTCGAGGAGGAGAGGAAACCAACTGTTCTTGGCCAGTGAGGTGGTACTAAAGCCACTGCGCCCCGGAAGGAGCGTAGTTTGTGTAAAAGTTTTTAGAAGATTCCCTGGGGGAGATAGGAAAATCTTCTTCTAATGGTTCCAATCCCGGGGTAATGCGTCCATGGCATAAGCCCGAGGGTCCAGGGTTGGGGTCACATAACAAGGAAGTTAGTGATTCATCTGAGTTGCGAATAGATCTACCTGGAGGCCTGGAACGAGCCTGAGTATCCACCGGAATGAAATTATGTCTAGAGACCATTCTGACTCCAGTGGATCCGTCCTGGATAGTGAGTCCGCTCTCACATTCTGGCCTCCCGCTAGGTGAGGTGCTGACAGGAACCAGTTCTCTTCTGTTGCCCAGGCGAAGATAGTGACCAGGATCTGATTCAGGTTGGGTGACTTGGATCCTCCCCTGTTGACGTAGTGTACTGCGTCTGTGCTGTCTGACACTACTCTGATGTGGGTCGACCTCTGAGGAGAGTCTCTCTTCAGGGTCAAGAACACTGCCATGGCTTTGAGAACAATGATATGGGACTGTTTCATGGAGAGAGACCAAGAACCTGAAATATCTGATGTTCGGAGTAATCCCCCCCATCCACTTAGAGACGCGGCTGTATGGAATGTCACTTGTGGAGGTGGTAATTGTAGAGGAACCGATTTGGAGAGGTCCTTCGGTTCGGACCATGGTCGTAGTCTCATTTTCAAGACAGAGGGGATCTTCGAGACCATGTCTCTTATAGGTACTGTAGCTCTCTTTCTCCAAACTCGATTGATGTCTTTGAGTTTGGCTTTTATTAGGAGATCTGTTACTGAAGTGAATTGGAAAAGTCCGAGGATACTTTCTAAGGCTCTTCGGACACCTGTTTGTGTTTGAGAAAATTTTTTGATCTTGGAAACTATTCCTCTTACCTTTTGGAAGGGAGAGACAACGTGTGCTTCGAAAGGTCCCACTGAATGGCTAACCATTCTAAGCGGCCTGATGGTTGCAGGCGAGATTTTTTGGAGATTGACCCGAAATCACAGGTTGTCGAGAAATTGAAGTACTGTAATTCCTTCGTAGCTCTGTTGCCTTCTATGACCGGCCGGGCCCAAATGAGCCAACCGGCCAGATAAGCAATGATCTGTATCTCTTGGTTCCTGAGTTGTTCTAACACTCTCTCTCCCAGTTTCGTGAATATCCTGGGATCAATGTCGAGGCCAAAGGGCATGTCTTGAACACAAAGGCTTCCCTGCTTAGGCGGAAACCCAGATAAGAAGAGAAGTTTCGAGCTATAGGCACAAGATAATAGTCGTCGGTAAGATCGACAGAGGTGGTGACGGTCCTACGGGGAAGTAAGGTCCGTACCTGAGAGATAGTCAACATCCGGAACTTGTCGCAGAGAATGTAAGAGTTTAGCTTGACAAGTCCACGTCCACTCTCAATGCCGACAAGCCTTTCTTCGGAATCGTGAACAGGTGGCTTTGGAACTTCAGTGATCGATCCCGTTTGATTACTTCTTCTTGAGTAACCCTGTGGTGTACTCTTTCAGGATGGGAGTGGATTTCTGGGAGAAGGTCACTGGTGGAGGAGGAGGACCTTGTGGCCATTTTCGCCTCAAACCTTTAGAGATTATGCTATGAGCCCACAGACCGAAGGTCAAATGGTCTCGAAAATGGTAAAGTCTACCCCCTACCGGGACCACCGCGTTGTGAGGGGGTGAATCTAGGTACTTTCCTTCTCCGAGCCCCCTTTTTCCTAGGTCCGTCTCTATGGCGAGACTGTCTTCTACTCCTGTAGCTTCCTCTCTGGTGTCCACGAGAGGAGCCTGAGGGTTCGGATCTAGGGCTGTATGCAGGTAAAACATCCCAACGGGGTTGGGCTGTGTACCTGGGGAATCAGTGAGGTAGACCACCTGATGAGGGGGATTTGGATGCATAGACGTCGAATCAGAGGAAGGCTGTGATGACGAGTGGGTAACCGACTATCGATTCCTGTCTGATAGAGGCCTCAGACAGAACGTATTTCCCACAACTAACCCGATCAGACCATCAAACGTGTAGGTCGAATTGGAAGGGCATATCTTGGAATTATCGTACCCCCAAGACTGACAACATCCTGGTCCAGACAGACCGGGCCTGCCTTTTAGGAAATAATACTGTTACCTTCGGTACCTTGTCTAACCTAACCATGGCAATCTCTTTCAATCGAACGAATCCGTTGAACGGGAATTCTAGTACCTGGGAGTAAAATCTAGGTCCCCCAGAGGGAGGACGTCTATGCCATCCAGATTTATGGTACCATCTATATATGGAACATGTAAGGCAAATCTCTATGCGTTGTTTTTTATCGAAGGAGGTTACTTCGATATGCCTGGGGCTGTAGGGGGAAACTTCCGAGTTCCTGAACGGATCCGACTCACCACCATACTTTTGAGCTCCGTCATAGCCCCTTGGTTTTCCCTAGAATGTGTTGCTTTTAGCAGTCACGGTTTATGCAGGGTAACATGAACATCAGGATCCATTAAGGGTCCTAGGTCGGTGACGTAGGTAATTGCAAAGCTGAAGGCTCAAAACTCATCCCCACCTACCTGCCCGTCCATGGGGTCGTCGTCCAACCTTAGAGAGGACACTCTGAGGAGATAGGGACCTATAGATGGAGCATTTCTTCCCAACCTTGATACCCAAGGGCGGAGAGCCTCTCTTGCAGGCCAGAGAGATTCATCATCATCCTGACGGGAACCATGTAGGCGAACCTTCTGTAACAGAAAGGGGACATAAGTCTGGATGTTCCTTGAACTTTGGTTAGTGATCCTATTCACAGGCTGGGATCAGCTGTATAACTCATAAAAATAAATTTTAAAGAATAGTCATTTAATGTACTATCTTTTGGGGTATAGTTCGACACTTGTATTCATGAAATGTGACACTGTTGGCGCATCCGCCACAGGTTGGCCACCCCTGACTCAGACGTTCAGAACCGGGTCTAACATTATTTACTGGTTATTAGTATTCTATTGATTCATCTGTTCACTGACCAGAGTTTCAAGGAACAGTAGATAGCCTCTCATGGCATGGTTAGTCTCGACCCGGCCCTTCATTAGAAGGGGCCAACGTTCGGTTCCCAGTACTGAGTGGAAACTTATTTCTATTTGAACACTATGTTGTATGGATATTTATTCATATTTAGGCATAGTTAGAATTGAATATGCATAAATATAGGCATAATCAATTTATTTCTATTTGAACACGATGTTGTATGAATATTTATTCATATTTAGGTATAGTTAGAATTGAATATGCACAAATATAGGCACAATCAATTTATTTCTATTTGAACACTATGTTGTATGGATATTTATTCATATTTAGGCATAGTTAGAATTGAAAATGCATAAATATAGGCATAATCAATTTATTTCTATTTGAACACGATGTTGTATGGATATTTATCCATATTTATAAATAGTTAGAATTAAATATATGCATAAATATAGGCATAGTTATGTTCATATATTTTTATTAGGACTTTCAAGAATAGCTATTGAATATTACCAACGCAAATTCAAAGTGTCATTAAAGTAAGTACAGTTTACTTTGTATTCATGTTAAATCCTTTCCTTTACAGCAAAAACAAGAGATTGGCCACCCGTGGTCTGAGTGATCTCTGTCTGTACCAGAGCTCCGGTAACAATCCCCGGTACAAAGGTCCGTCATAGTGACAACGTGAACACCAGAGGAAAACTAATATTAACCTCAATGCTGATCGCCTGTACGATATCCGATTAAGCCGGAGATTCGATGAAAAGGATCGTAATAACGATATTGTGATTATTCATGAAAAAGGGTTCATACCCTGATTCTGATCGTCTGATTGATCTCTGTTTGTAACGGAGAACTAGTGAGAAAGGTCCGTCATCGTGAAAACGTGATCCTCAGCGGTACGATAACATTCTCTAATACTGAATGTTTGTGTTATCTCCAGTGAAGCCGGAGATTCGATGAAAAAGGGACCGTAATAATGAAACTGTGAAGTCTTCATCGGTATCACATTGTTAACTCCGGTTCTGGCCATCTGCTTGATCTCTGTTTGTACCGGAGATCCGGTAGCAAAGGCCCGTCACCGTGATATCGTGACCGTCCCCGGTACGATAACATTAACCTCAATGAATGATTGTGTTATCTCCCGTGAAGCCGGCTGTAACGGTGTAATTATGATCAAACATGACAAAGGTTCGTGTGTAAAAGGCTTCAGCCGGAGTCCGAGTGCCGGATTTCACCGTTGCACTCCAAAAATCTGCTCCTGTACGTTAACTAGTTCTCACCCAATGAGTATCCATTATAGCGGAGCATAACTCAAGGCGGAGCTAAGCATAACTCAAGGCGGAGCTAAGGGTGTCGGTATAAAACGACCCCAATTAATGACTCATACACTAACGTACTTATTAATAGTGTTAGCTATATTAACAGTAACCACATAAATAAAAACGTTTATAATATTAAACGTACTATCATCAACTCTGATACTAAGAGGAGGCCTGAATAACTCGTGATCGTATAAAAACGGAGAACGGGAAATTCACCTCTCTTACTCGAGCTAACAAAGAAAACGAGAGAAGGGATAACTCATATCTGTAGAACAGGGAACGAGCAGTCTCTGTTTTCGCTCTCAAGGTTACATAATAAAAAACTAACATCACACAATAAAACAAGAACATTAATAAAATTGATTGCTTTTCTTAGTAATTGTAATAACCAAGAACGAAGAATAACGACAACGTAACAAATAAACAAGGATATAGTCTAAATCGAAGCCTCTGAGGCGAGTACAAACTAACAGACTAAATCGCTAAACTTTAATTCGCTATTCTTTAAATCGCTATTCTTCGTAGGTCCAAATTGGACTTGCAAGCAAATAAATACCATAGTATAAACTAATAAAAATTAATGATAACACAAAAAGGCCATAAAACGTAAGTGATATAACCTAGATGACAGAGTACCAGATGGGCAAAAATAACTAGAATATTTACCGAAGCGAACATAACCCAAAATGGCTGCCGATACCTCGGCAGGACAATCGCTTCCAAAACTAAAAACCACCATATTGGAAACAGAACAAATGCCCGGTACTGTCAAAAGCTTCCAAAACAAACTATGGTACTTAACATTGGTAAGGGTGAAGTAGCAACGTCAGTCATGTTGAATTAACGACAATCACTTCGAAAAACACTGGGCAAAACACTTATCAACTTTGCGGTCAAGTCCAAAACAGAAGGATGACCTGGTGAGCGCGAGTGGTAGGTGTCGGTAGGGTAACCCAACTGTATTCTCTAGGGCCTGTCACGGCCCTCCCCCTTTGATGAAGGGATTATCTAAATGGAAGACAGCCTGTGAATAGTGTTTTCAAACGCCCTTGTTAGATATACGACACCAACAAGGTGCTCGCGCGAGGGTTGTAACCTCTGCATTCCATGCTTTTAATTTTCTCTGGTATATTTGGAAGATTTATATCAGAAAAAGTACAAAGAAGGACTTTTTCGCCGGCCGTCACAGGTCGACCCAGAAATCATATGTATACCATTTGCCATACTTGAGTCTAAACTGCAGTATTTGAGAATGAACCAAAGAATAAAAATAGAAGGATGACACTTCCTCTTCCATAAAAGGAATTAAACCTCTAAAGTGTGCTATAAACCTAACTCTAACCGAACAACCACAGTTTAACATTACCACAATTATCAAACAGGCACTAAGTGCTGAATTAATGGGAAAAGAACATGATCTTTTGTTAAAGACATGGGATTGTATAAACAAAATGTTACATAATTACTAATAAAATTGTAGTGTTCCAACACACTGTACATATATAAATAAACACATTATATAAATATATATACTGTATACACATAGATAAATCCATACATACAGTACATACTGTATATGTATGTATATATATATATATATATATGTATGTATGTATGTATGTATGTATGTATGTATGTATGTATGTATGTATGTATGTATGTATGTATGTATGTATATATATATATATGTATATATGTATATATGTATATATGTATATATGTATATATGTATATATATATATATATATATATATATGTATATATATATATATAAATATATATATATATATATATATATGTATATATATATGTATATAAATATATATATATATATATATATATGTATATATATATATATATATATGTATATATATATATATATATATATATATATATATATATATATATATATATATATATATACACACACAAACAATATACATATGAATATATGTACAGTATATATTAAAAATGGAATTTTTATGATAAAACAAAGTTTTATGAATACAGTACTTACCTGGCAGTCATATACATATAGCTTAATCTCTGACATTCGGCAGAATTTTTCAAAACTCGCGGCAACCGCCGTGTGGTGGTTGTGCGGTTAGGTGGTTAACAACCCTTACAGGGTGGTACTTGGAATCATTCCCGTTTTCTGTTCCTCAGATTATCTTTGCCCGACCTGTCTCCTGAGGGGAGGGGGGGGCCTAAAATATATATATAACTGCCAGGTAACTATTCATAAAACTTTGTTTTAATATAATAACTCCATTTTTATGAATAGAACTTACCCGGCAGTTATATATATATATAGCTGATTCACACATTTGGAGGAGGGTGACAGACAGTTAACATCGTTGGGAAAACAACAATAAGTTGTAGGAGAAAAAACACCTTGATTCCTTACCTGCTAAGGTAGCTTACTTCAAAGGTTCCTGCCTCTTGAGTCGCTTTCCCTTAGGAGTATCAGCCAGGAGTGGACCTGTTATGCTGAAAACAACTCAATCGAGTCTGTCAAATGGGGTGAGACCAACAACTTGACTAGACTTCAGAATTACCTATGCCCCTTTTTTAAAAAACTGCAACCTTACTAAAACTAACCACCTAACCTTGCAGAATAGATATAAACTATCTAGCTAGACTGAGGGTACTGTACTACAAGTCAAAGTCCTCACACAACCGTAAAAACACTGATCCAAACACAGGCATACAAAAGCTAAGGTTGAGGGGAGGTAGTAATTCCTTTGCCTAATACAGAAGCTGTAGCTACGTATGGGCCCAAGGTGTAACACCTTTCATAATCCACTCTTACCTCTCTGAGGTAATGAGAGGCGAACACAGAGTTGCTTCTCCAGAACGTTGCATCCATAATCTGTCTAACTGACATATTCTTACAATATGCTAGCGAAGTAGCAATAGCTATCACTTCGTGAGCCCTTACTTTCAAAAGGCCGAAGTGCTCCTCCTCACACAAGAGGTGAGCTTCTCATATAGTTTCCCTCAGGAAAAATAACAAAGCATTCTTTGAAAGGGGCTTTTGTGGATCTTTCACTGAGCACCATAAGGAATTAGATACACCTTTAACATTCTTAGTGTGAGATGAATACGCTCTGAGGGCTCTAACTGGATAGAGGAGCCTCTCCTGCTCTTGACCCACTAGATTAGTGAGGTTAGGGACCTCAAAACACACATACTGCTCCATTCTGGTTGAAGCCCACTTGTTTCTGAATAACAGGAACCTCGCTGATCCTTTTAGCTGTGGCCAGAGCCATCAGGAAGAGGGTTTTCTTCATAGCATCTCTAAGAGACACTTGTGAGATGGGTTCGAACTTCTTGGTGCATAGGAACTTCAGAACCACATCCAGAATCCAAGCTGGGGCCCTTAACTGAGCCTGCTTATTTGTCTCAAAAGACTTCACAAGATCTTGCAAGTCTTTATTCTGAGACAAATCTAAGCCTCTGTGCCTACAGACAGCTGAGAGCATACTCCTATACCCTTTAATCGTGGATACGGCCAGTTTAGCATCCTGTCTGAGGGACAACAAAAAATCCGCTATTTGGCTCACAGAGGTAGTGGTTGACGAAACTTTGTGCTGCCTACACCAAGCTCTAAAGGTTTCCCACTTAGATTGGTAGACTCTTTGCAAAGAGACCCTCCTCACTCTGCCGATAGCTCTTGCAGCTTGCACAGAAAAACCTCTCGCTCTGACAAGCTTCTTGATAGTCTGAAGGCAGTCTTAGAGCGAGGGGGTTTTGATGATACCTCTCGAAGTGGGGCTGTTTGAGAAGCTTTGGACTTGGAGGAAGGCTTCTTGGAAAGTTCACCAACATTTCCACCACTTCCGTGAACCATTCTCTTGTTGGCCAGAATGGAGCTGCTAGGATCATTCTTCCTGATTCGAGGAGAGCAAATTTCCTGACGACCAGATTGATTATCTTGAACGGGGGGGAACGCATATGTGTCCATCCCCATCCAATCTATCAAGAAGGCGTCTACTGCTACTGCCTCCTCGTCCGGGACTAGGGAGCAGTAGTTGGGGATCCTCTTGTTTTGGTTGGAGGCAAAGAGATCTATTAAAGGTCTCCCCCATAACTTCCACAGACTCTGACAGACCTGTTGGTTGAGGGTCCATTCTGTGGGAAGAACTTGCCCTTTCCTGCTGAGCATATCTGCTCTTACATTCTTCTGTCCCTGCACGAATCTTGTTAGCAGTTATATTTTTCTTCCTTTGACCGCAGATGGAGCTCCTTTGCTGTTTCGAACAGAGACAGAGAGTGAGTTCCCCCTTGCTTTCTGATGTAAGCTAGAGCTGTGGTGTTGTCCGACTTGACCTCCACTATCCTCCCTGACACTGAGTCTTTGAAGGTCTTCAGTCCTAACAGAATGGCCATCAACTCTTTCCTGTTGATGTGCCATCCGGTCTGATTCTTTTCCCAAGAGTCTGAGACCTCCTTGCTTCCTAGTGTTGCTCCGCATCCTGACTCCGAAGCATCTGAGAACAACACTAGGTCTGGGTTCTCCCTGTACAGGGAAATTCCTTCTCCTAACAAAGCTGGATCCAGCCACCAAATCGGATGATCCTTGACTTCTGCTGGAATGGGGAAGGAAAAGGAGTCCTCCTGAATCCTCCTCTTCCACACCTTTGATAGGAAGTGTTGAACAGGTCTGAGGTGCAGTCTTCCCAAAGAGACAAACTGTTCAAGCGAGGAGAAGGTTCCCAGGAAACTCATCCAATCCCTCACTGAGCACTACTGTCTCTTCAAGAATTCTCGAACCATCTTGAGGCACCTGGTCTGCCTCTCTTGGGAGGGAGAAGCCCGAAAACTAACCGAGTCCAGAACTATCCCCAAATAAAGAATAGTCTGACTCGGCTTGGTCTGAGGTTTCTCCCTGTTGATGACGAGACCCAGTTCTTGAGCCATCATGAAAGTCTTGTGTAGGTCCTCCAGACATTTCTCTTTCGACCGTGATCTTATCAACCAGTCGTCCAGATAAAGAGATACTCTTATCCCCTCTTGATGAAGCCATCTTGCCACGTTCGCCATTACTCTGGTGAAGACTTGAGGAGCAGTGCTGTGGCCGAAGCAAAGGGCCATGAACTGGAAGCACTTGCCCTGGATCATGAATCTCAGGTACTTCCTTGAAGCCGGATGGATGGGGACGTGAAAATAAGCGTCCTGTAAATCAAGAGACACCATCCAGTCCCCTGGATGTACTGCTGCCAGCACCGACTGAGTCGTCTCCATGGTAAATTTTGTCTTTTCCATAATGACGTTCAGAGAGCTGACATTCAGAACGGGTCTCCATCCACCCTCGTTCTTGGGTACCAGAAACAGGCGATTGTAGAAACCGGAGGAGGATAGTTCCAGAACTGGTTCTATTGCTCCCTTCTCCAGCATCTGGTCCACCAGGTCCAGTAGGGCCCTTGTTTCACGGCATCCGAGTACTGAGCCACTAAGACTAGAGGAGTATTTGAAAGCGGAGGCTTCTTCAAAAGGGGGATCTTGCATCCCTCCTTGATGACCGAGAGGGACCAGGCATCCGCCCCTCTTTTCTTCCAAGCCTGCCAAAAAAGTGAGTCTTGCTCCTACCGCTGTCTGGAGGACTTGAACTTCATTTCTTGGAGCGGGATCTAAACAAACCTCTATTCATCCTTCTGCCCGTCTCCTGCCTTCTTCCCCTGAAGTCTGATCTCGAAGGAGCTCTACCTCGAAAGGGCTGTTGAAATTTCCTCTCCTCTCTCTTCAGAGACGAAGGAATGACTGGCAAAGGCTTTCTAGCAGAGTGCGACAGGAGGTCTTGAGTGGCCTTTTTCGCAAGCGAAGGGTAATGTCCCTGACAAGGGACTCAGGAAAGAAATGTTCTGAGAGAGGGGCGTAAAAGAGCTCAGACTTCTACGCAACCGTCACTGATCTGGAAGCAAACGAACATAACAGGGCCCTGATCTTCAAAACTCCTGCCGAAAAAGGGAGGCCAACTCATTAGACCCATCCCTAAGAGCTTTGTCCATGCATGCCATGATACTAGTAAGGTCTTCTGTTTCCTCCATTCGTTCGGTTTTCCTGGCCAGAGTACCTAGAGACCAGTCAAAAAAACTAAAGACTTCAAAGGCTCGGAAAATCCCCTTGACGAGGTGGTCAAGCTCAGACATAGACCACATAACCTTCGCCGAGTTAAGGGCATGCCTTCTAGCAGAGTCAACAATACCAGAGAAATCCCCCTGGGAGGAGGCAGGAACTCCCAGGCCCAGAGGTTCTCCAGTCTCGTACCACATGCCCGCCTTAGAAGCAAGTCGAGCTGGTGGAAGAGAGAAGGTGGTCTTAACCGCTTGCCTATGCTCCTTCATCCATTCAACAACTTTAGCGAGAGCCTTCCTAGCAGAGATGGAGAGCTTCATTTTGATGAAGGCCGACTGCTTTTTGGCCTTCTTCCTGCTAAACTGCGATTGAGGAGAATGAGGGGCAGCAGAATGAAACTCATCCCCATAAAGCTCAAGGAGGGAGCGAGAGAGAACCTTATAATCCCCAGCCGCGTTCACAGGCTTGTCTTCATCCTCTGAGACATCCTCAAGATCTTATCCCACTTCTACTACAGTCTCTCTTCTGGCTGAAGGTTCACCTGCATCTGAAAGAGGCAAATCGTAGGAAGCGTCCTGTAGGAGAGGGGTGTATGCATCCTGACACCAAGAACCGCGTGCATCTTGGCGCCGCGCGCTGGAATCGTCCTGGCGCCGCACGCTGGAAGCGTCCTGGCGCCGCACGCTGGAAGCGTCCTGGCGCCAAGCGCTAGAAGAGTCCTTGAGGCGGTAGGCGGATGCGTCCTGGCGTCGAGAGCTGGAAGCGTCCTTGCGCCGAGAGCTGCAATCGTCCTGGCGACGAGAAGCGAAATCGTCCTGGAGAAGCAGGCTGGAATCGTCCTGGGGCTGCAAGCGAGAGACGGAATCGTCCTGGCGCCGCAAACGAGACGGAATCGTCCTGATGTCGAGAATCGTCAGCGTCTTGGAGGAGAGTCGATGAGGAAGAAGCGCGGTACCGCGCCTTTGACGAATCGCGCCGAGGTTCCCTGGGAGAGGAACTCCGTTCCCTCTTAGAGGCCGATTTCTTAACAGGTAAAGAGTCGTCCTTACGTCTGTCCGACTGGGGGGGGGAAGGGTGGCTAAAAGCTTGTACCAAAGAAAAAAGCTGCTTTTGCATAACAGTCATAAAAGACTTAGCGACTGCTGCTAGATCCTGCGGTTCCGAAGGCGATGGATGTCGAATAGCGCTGGTTGTAGGAGAAGGATCTCTCGACGGTCTCTCTTGACTTTCGTCTCTCGGCTTTGGCCTTTTCACTGGAACGGAGTCCAAGTAATCCTCCGAAGGTCAAGGTTCGGGGCTACTTGAACTTGGAGGGCGAGAACGAGTCTGGTCAGTCCGGTTCCACCTCCTCTTGGTCGGTCTCGAAGCTTCATACTGCCATTTGCATCTGGGAGAGGGGCTCAGGAAGGACACCATCACTTCCGACACGCCTTTTCCGTGGCGGTCAAGAGCAGTCTGGGAAGATGCAACAGGACTGCCTGAGGTGACGGCTGACCGAGGATATGTACCTCTCACTCCCTTACGGCCGTCGACGTACCTTCTCCCTTGGTCCTCGGAGCTTGGTAGAGGTCTAGACCAAGGGTAATGACAGGTTCGATCAGTCGCCACCTCCACTGCACTTTCACTAGCACTAATCCCACTCTCACTCTTACCTTTTAAGGCTGAAAGTTGGTCTTTAATAGCCTTCAGCTCAGCCACCATCCTGGCGTACCGAGGATCATCCGCAGATACCGATCCTGTAGAAGGGGCAGGAGTTACTACCTCAGGGGAAGGTTCAACTTCCAAAGAGGAATTGATTAATGGATCAATAGAAATATCTAAACTACGCTCATTAGCAGATTTAGATTTAGATCTAGAAGCCCTCCTGGCTTTATCTAGCTCTAACTTGCGCACATAGCGCTTCATATCTAACAATTCTTTCTCACTCAAAACCTCACATTCCTTGCACCTTTTATCAAGTGCACAATCAAAACCCCTGCAACCCAAACAAACAGTGTGAGGGTCTACCGAAACTTTCGTAACCTCACCTTGCATTCCTCATTTACACACACACGAAAATTAAGTTTCTCACTCATTAAACAAACCAATAATAACAGAATAAACACAAAAGTGATTACCAAAACCCCAAGTCAATGTACTTCACCAAAAATAAGTCCGGTACAGCGACACAGGGAAAGCGAAACGAAAAAATCCAATGACGGACCAATGATGTTGTCAGTCCAACCGGCAGAGATGATCTGAGGAACAGAAAACGGGAATGATTCCAAGTACTGTACCACCCTGTAAGGGTTGTTAACCACCTAACCACACAACCACCACACGGCGGTTGCCGCGAGTTTTGAAAAATTCTGCCGGATGTCAGAGACTAAGCTATATATACATAACTGCCAGGTAAGTTCTATTCATGAAATATATGTATATATGTATATATATATATATATATATATATATATATATATATATATATATATATATATATATATATATATATATATATATATATATATATGGAGAATAAATGTTATACTACCCTATTTGATGAACAATTATTAACCCACTGAATACTAAAGTATCATCTTACTAACATTTTCATTTACTTGTCTGTTCAAATACTGAAGTATTAGGTTCAAGTAATGGTATGGTTGGTGCTTGGTATGAACACATTAATTTTCACCTAATTACCATACACTATAAAGCAGCCAATACAAAAGCACTTTAAACCCATCTAATAAGAAGCAATAACAACATCTCAATAGATCATAACATACCACATAGAGGGCAATGATTTACAAACTGTCGGGTTAAATGGTATTCTCATTCTCGGGGAAGAAAATGTTTTTTTTTTTTTTTTTTTTAAATAGGTCTTCTATTAACACGACACGAGATACGAAAAGTATTTAGATGCAATAATAGTCAAAACATGGGATAATTCTGAGACATGTTCAATGTTCCTTAAATTTACATTGTGCTTGTATCTTCACAAGATTAAGAAAGTAAGTAATTCTTAATTGACAAAATATCATTGAATACTGAAAAGCATTTACTAATTACAAGTTACCTACTGTGACAAGGAGTTCTAACAACTAAGTTACAATAGTACCTTGGGTTAGAAGTTTAATACATTTTGGGAGCAGGCTAGCAACCTAAAATACTTACATCCATAACTATTCTTCTTATAAGTAATAAAGAAATTCACTCTCTACTTTTCACATGTTTTGTAACAATTGAAGAATCTTTAGTTATGGTAAGAAGCTCTTCTAAGAGAAGGACACACCAATTTTAAAACATTGTTATCTAGCCATGGGTAGTGTCATAGCCTCTGTACCATGGACATCCACTGTCTTGGGTTAGAGTTGTCTTGCTTTAGGGTAAACTCAGGCACATTATTCTGTTTCTTTATTTCTTGTCCTCAGTGGGTCATTCTCTCTGTTGGAGTCTTTGAACTTATAGCATCCTGCTTTTCCAACTAGGGTTGTAGCTCAGGTAGCAATAATAATTAATAATAGTGATGATAATGTACAAATCATAGCCCCTAACATCAAAAGCGAATATCCATCCATATCCATCCATATACCAAGGCACTTCCCCCAATTTTGGGGGGTAGCCGACATCAACAAGAAACTAAACAAAAAAGGGAACCTCTACTCTCTACGTTCCTCCAGCCTAACCAGGGACTCAGTCGAGTTCAGCTGGTACTGCTAGGGTGCCACAGCCCAACCTCCCACATTTTCCACCACAGATGAAGCTTCATACTGCTGAGTCCCCTACTGCTGCTACCTCCGCGGTCATCTAAGGCACCGGAGGAAGCAGCAGGATATAAATGCATCATTAACAATGAAAAGTATTGCTTGCATTTGCACTTTATCTTTGAGGAGAGTTGTGGCTGTCATAAGGTAGACAAGAAAGGAGGAAGAAATTACTGCTTAAAAGGAAAATCTCCCCTCATAAGACCTTCTTGTAAGCTATCAGGAGTTCTCTCTCTCTTGATTGACATTCGCTATCACGAACTGAATCACTTAATTTACTCTTTCTGAACACTTGGTCGTCTTTTTTACACTTACGTTTAATATTCACGAGGAAACTATCTAGAGATGTTTGTTTTTGCCTTATCTCTAAAATGGCATGGAATTGATCTATTGTATTATTAGTAAAAATATTCACTGCTCGCCCTGCCTATGCCTTATCTAGGTGAAAGTGGCGTGAACCCTGCGAGGGCAGTGAATGGGAACTAAGCGACTTCTTCCCGCACATCGCGTGAGTATCATGTCTACAAAAAAGGTCTATATAACAAAATATGTGCTTGCAGGCCAATAAAATAATTATTTTCAGGTCCTACTTGTATACTTTTATTTAAATTTGCTTGTGTCCAAAGTTACTTGTAACCCAAGTTACTAGTGTAATGTACTCTGCTGTTATCCAATAAGTATTTGAAGTCTAAAGACAGTCCTACAAGTAAATAAATTATTTACCTGTTTGGAACCATTAATTAATTTCTTTTTTGAGGGAGTTTCAATAAATCCAGAGGGTTTGATGAAAATAGTAGTGTATCTAGGTGAAATAAAATTTAGAACAATGGCCCTGTCAAGAAAGTGTTAAGTCCACAAAATGATTTAGAACTAAGCTTGGAGGTTGTTCTCTCAAATAACTAGTGTACGTAAAGTTGTAATTGGAGAGAATGTGAAAAGCAATTATAACATATAATTGAAGTGATAGTATCCAAGACCTGTAGTACCCAAGCAACACTAATGTTCAAACTTGAATGATTAGACATTGCCAAGATAACATTGCCTAATACAAAGTCTAAAGCCTGAAATTAAAAAAAAATCTGAGGTAGCTGAGTGGTGGTACACTGGCAACTTCTTACTTGAATAGTCTCAAGTTGAGGTCTTGCTCAGAGTGAAATACATTTTCCCCACGTGACTAGAAATGGGGGGGGGTCAGAGAGGCACAAAGGTCTACCTGACAAGCCATCACCAACCATTTAATGGACTCAGATATTTTCCTCAAAGGCGGAAAGGAGACTTTGACAGCTAATCATGTGTTTAGATTTGGTCTCAAGATACTGTGCAATAGGGCAATGACTTATCCTTTACCTATGCTTATTTGTGAGCTTTAAATTAATGATGTTATAAGAGGATATTAAAACATACTACCTTTCGAAAATCGGGGCTAATTTCTCTAATAGTTATCTACCAAAATTATTCAGTTCTGTGAAAGAAGCCCTTCTTGATGTTATTTAAAATTTATCTTTCACAAATTCAGTATTGATTAGAGTTGTTTATTTTCAGGATGGCAATCTTTTCAACGGGTGTACCTTCTACTCTTATTATTATTCTACCTAAGATTATTATTACAAATAAAGCAGCATGAGTAAGTATTGAGGAATTTTCTAAAAAAAAAAAAAAAAAAAAACAGGTTAAAGAACGTAATTTTAATCAAATTTCTTGTTTTCATACTCATCTGATGTTCATATTGCTTCTCTAAAGGCTCAGTTTAATTGAAATTTACCCATCAAATTTCAAGAAATTTAAAAAATTTCCTTATTCTTTCTATTCAGTAAATACACATTCTCAGTAAAGGAAGGAACATTCTAGTAGTAAATGGTAACTGACTAGCCAATGCCTTTGCCTCCTTAGTTTCAAAGGTAAAATTATCACTATCCTCTTCATATCACTAGGCAATGAGGAGGATGGTAGGTATGTATATAACATCAGGTCAATATAGAAATAAGATATTTTATAATTAAAATTCTGTTTATTTCTATTAATATTCCCTGATGTTCACTCTGCTGTCTCCCACATGCTGCTAGAGGTGGGATGCCAGTGAAGGAAAGAAATAGAATCCTTTTATTTAAAAGCAATAAACCACAGCTAAGATATACTAACTAGGTCTAGATTACTTTTAACAATCCATCATAAGATATACAGTAGATTGAGATACAAAAGTTATTCAAATTATCATACTGCATTCATCTCTAAATGGTAGTTCTTGATGTAAATGATACTTTTGATTGCTAAGAAAACAATTTTTAAATCAAAACCCTACATACTTGTAGATAAGAGTGTCATAGAATAACAGAGCTCAAAATTGATTACAAGATGGCTCCACAGCTCCTACGGGGCCTAGAGCCTAGCAATATTCATAAGCAAACCAGGATTCTTAGCAAAAACTGACTTAGTATGCTAACGAGCTGCTTCTAAAACTCTTTCCAAAGAAAGGTTTCAACAAAATTTAATGGAAGTCGCTACACTACTATAAATATGTACTGTACTTTCACTTGCAAGCCTTTTATTAGATATGGATCTAAATCTTCTCAGGCTATTGTGATCAAACTTCAAACTATGAATGATGTTGAATTTTTAGCCATAAGGTACAGTAATTGGCGACCTTAAACTTACAAAACAAAACAACGACACTATTATCATTATTATTACTATCCAAGCTACAACCCTAGTTGGAAAAGCAAGATGCTATAAGCCCAGGGGCTCCAATAGGGAAAAATAGCCCAGTGAGGAAAGGAAATAAGGAAATAAATAAATGAAGAGAACAAATTAACAATAAATCATTCTAAAAAAAGTAACAACGTCAAAACAGACATGTCATATATAAACTATTAACAACATCAAAAACAAATATGTCATAAATAAACTATAAAAAGACTCATGTCCACCTGGTCAACAAAAAAGCATTTGCTCCAACTTTGAACTTTTGAAGTTCTACTGATTCAACTACCCAATTAGGAAGATCATTCCACAACTTGGTAACAGCTGGAATAAAACTTCTAGAGTACTGCATAGTATTGAGCCTCATGATACCTGAATTTTTGTCCAAAAATTACTGGATGGTTTTTACAGGACCAAAAAACCTGCTTGATCCTGAAATAGTTTCATACATTTCCCGAGAGGGAATGTAAAAAAAAATAGAGGCAAACTCTTCGCCATAAAAATCCTTTTTTACCCTGAAGGAAGACAAAAGGAAATCATTTGTGTTCTCCAAAGGTTACTTTGACAGACACCATTTGTAATCCACTTTTCTGTTTAGCTGAAGCTAATGGCAAAATAGAAATTCTATAGGAGAAAGATTTCAACTATACAAAACTTGGATCATTTAAATACTGAAAACCAGATCCAAATTCTAGAAAATTGATCTAAATACTAGAGGTCTTTCAATAGTCAACAATTTAACCCTCTTACCCCCAAAGGACGTACTGGTACGTTTCACAAAACTCACCCCTTTACTCCCATGGACGTACCGGTACGTCCTTGTAAAAAAGTGCTATCAAATTTTTTTTTTCGTATTTCTAATATTTTTTTTGAGAAAATTCAGGCATTTTCCAAGAGAATGAGACCAACCTGACCTCTCTATGACAAAAATTAAGGCTGTTAGAGCAATTTCAAAAATATATACTGCAAAATGTGCTGGGGAAAAAATAACCCCTTGGAGGTTAAGGGTTGGAAATTTCCAAAGAGCCTGGGGGTAAGGGTTAATACAGTAAAATTGCTATGATACATGAAACAGACAGATCCGCAGATGCTTGAGCACAGAGTAAAGCGTGGATCTATATCCCTTAACAGCTTAAATTGAAAAAAATTTTACCATAAAAAGGAACTGTAAGAATTTAAATCCAAACTAGGCCTGGTCATTGACAAACTCTATCTTTGCATCGCTCAGAATAATTAATCTGTTGTCTATGACACCAGTATATAAAACAGTTATACTGTCTTTTAGAACATGTAATAGAGTCTAGATGGTTTTGGAAACCCTTTACTTTAGAGGACAAGGTGCAAGCCTCCATGCAGAAGTTAAGATGGCTTTGGAAACCCTTTATTTTAGAAGACAAGGTGCAAGCCTCCATGCAGAAGTCTAGATGGTTTTGGAAACCCTTTATTTTAGAAGACAAGGTGCAAGCCTCCATGCAGTCAGAGGTAGCATGAATATGTTTGGATGAAACACTTTTGAGAAAGGTTGTGTAGATCATTTTTGTTCAGCAACCTTCTAGGACAACCTGACAACAGGTGCCTAAACAATCAACTAGAAATTGGGAGACCAATGTTATCTCTGTAAAAAGAGATAACACCGAGTTCAAGGCTCTGCGAGAACTTGGATTTAGTCGAAACCATACATCACTAGACTTTACCGGAGTGCCTTAAAACCACTAATTACCACTTGAGAAGTTAGGATTTGAAACAGGGTTAGTTAGGTCGGAAATATTACTCCGAAGCTATAATCAAACAAATTTCTGAGCAACCTCAAAAGGAGTTAATGGCATTAAATTCCTAATACAGTATGGTAAAAACTAACTACATAAGTTGTATCAAAAAGAAAACCTCTGGGAGAGGAAATATTGTCATCACTTCCTCTATTATCAATGAGCCCAGCCTTCTTGTCATATCTTCCTCTATAGTCAATGAGTCTAGCCTTCTTTGCTAAAATACACGTTTCTAAAACACAAGAATCAACTGCAAAGTTAAGTATTTCAAAAACACTTCCAAACAAACCCCTTAGTATTAACTGGACTTATAATGTTGAAAAAGCATGCTTGCAATGTCAAGAGCCTTTTGAAGCTCATCAATATCATAATTGGTTAATTATGAGAATTATCTAAAGGTGTAGGTGTGTCATTATCATCATCATCTCGACTAACCAAATCTTCCCTGATTTTTCTGCAAAATGCAGATTCCCTTTAGCACTTTAAACTTGTATCTTAATCATCAACCACTGTAACATGACAAATTCGAAGATAATTTGTATTTCTCCTAACCATACAAACCTTAGCTATTTACATTGGGTTTACCTTTTAGCGTAGCTGAAATGGCGAGCCATTAGAATTTAACGAGGGTGTATTACCCCGCGCTAGTTAGAAGGGGGGGTAGGGGAGTGGTAGCTAGCTACCCCTCCCCCCCCTCACACACCGGTGAAGCTCACTTTCACTTAGAGGTAGGACTTGTCTTGGGAGAGAGGGCTGGCGGGCAAATGTGTGTAAATAGCTAAGGTTTGTATGGTTAGGAAAAATACAAATTATCTTCGCATTTGTCATTTGTTCCGTAACCGAAATACAAACCACGCTATTTACATTGGGTGACTTACCCCTTAGGTAGGGTGGAAAGTCCCCAGCCATACTGGCTTTGACTTTACCCGGGGACTCAGAATCCGAGTGAGTCGCACTCGAGAAAAGGAGTCCCTGCACCTCACAAGTTCCTTGCTCCGCAAGGAACCGTGTGGCCTACATAAGCTTGTGTGAGAAGGAAGAAGTGTGACCCGTCCTAGGCAGTTGACCTGGAGTTCCAGAAGGAACTCTGGGTTAGGACGTTCCCAATACCACCTCGTCAGGGTATGGGGGACGCGACAGTATTGACTCAATACTCGGAACACAAGGAAGCATGGTTTACCTGCAGAGGTTCGAGGTCAGCTATGCAGAGACCAGGATGCTGCTTCCCAGTAGAGGGGATGATGAAGAAAGAAGTAAAGGCCAGACATACTTCTTTCGTTCATGCAGACTAAAACCTGATAACAATGCCCTCAACCTTCTGCTACCTGTCCAAAAAAGGAGCCTGAGGTTAGACCAGCTGTTGTGTAGCCACCACAAAGCGATAGAAAACGTATCGAAACTCCTGTGGGTCACGCCCTGCAGGAAGCGGGCTGCGAAGGTCATTAGACGCTTCCAGACTCCAGCCTGTAGCACCTGCGTCACAGAGTAGTATTACTCGAAGGCGAGGGACGTTGCGATGTATCCGACATCGTGCTGTAGGGCGACGTGACGGGGGAGGGACTGAAGTCAGGTCGAGATGAATGTCTTTGAGTCCGAGCTGCAGAGGTATACTGGTGACTCTCCCCCCTGTCCTTCTTGTGCTCCCAAACCAGCTGCAACTGAGGAAAAACTGCAGCTGTTCCCAAAGCTAACCTCTCGATTCCTTTACTGGCAAGAAAGAGAAGGTTTTGGGACATCAGATACAGAATGGTGACATGAAATCTTGAAGGAATTGGACCGAAGGGCCGGGACCCCAAGATTCTGAGTCTAGCCAACAACTCAGGAGCGAACCTGAATGTTGCCTTCCCCCATTCCTTAGAAAGGGCAGAGTCGTACGAGACCAAGAAGATTGCTTACACACTGGCCACGGCCAGGGTGAGCAGGAGACCCAAGACGGAATACGATCAGAGGCCTGACGTAAAGGGTCTTGAGAAGATCTCTTAAGGGCTAAACTTGAGAAGATTTCTTAAGGGACTGAAAAGTCCGAGCCATGCTCCAAGTTGGAGGTCTCACTCCGACTAGGGCAAGGAAAAAGTTATTCCTTTAAGCCTGAAGGTCAGGGAAAGGCTGCGCGACAGGCTTCATTGCCGAGAGAGGAAAGGAGTTTCCTCCTGCCGAAAGGCAATAAGATCGTTATTGCTGGAGAAGAGGCCTCAAGGGAAGAGGTATATCTCCTACGATACCAACCACCGAAGACTCTCCACTTCGCCTGGAAGACCCCTGCGGATGACTATCACAGATGACGCGACCTCTGTCCCGCGACTGTAGCGGGTTGTCTCTTCTTGAGGAGGAGGCGTAGTGTCTCCAGGCATGAAGCCGAAGCGACGCCCCAGCTCGTGAAAGATGTTGCAGTGTGGTTGTTTGAGTAGCCTGTGCCGTGGGAGAAGCTCTCCCGGGAGTTCCGTCAGGGGAAGCAGAGGGTCCAGAAACCGTTCTGCGTATAGTCCCAGTGGAGCTCTCAGGGCTATTGAAAGGTTGACAGACAACCTGGTCTTGTTGAGACCCATTCTCAACGGACAACAAAGGAGGGAAGACGCAGGCGTCGATGTTGTCCCACCATCACCGGAATGCATCTTGCCAGAGTCTCGGGGTCTGAGACTGGGGGGAAGAACAGCGGAAGCTTGAGATTCCAAGCTGTCGCAATCAGGTCCCCCAGACCAGAACTTGCAGGTTACTCAAGGCCAAAGACCCCCAAGTACACTCTCTCTACAAGGCTCTGCTCGGATAGTCGGAGAGAACATTCCTCTGCCCGGAATGAGAGAGCCGATGGTGGTATTGAGAGTATCTCAAATCATCTCGGTATCTCTACTGCAAGATGTGAAGGTGTGAAAATGCGTCCCCTGCTGGTTAGAATACGCCAGAATCATGAAGTCGACGCGCACGGACCGACTCGGCAGGAGCTGTAGGATCTGTAGAGGGGCCAGACTACGGCCCCTAAGCCTGCCTGAATGATGGAGAGGTATCCTTCAGGTCCTGACCATAGGCCTGGACCGGAACATGCACACCCCCCCCCCCCCTTTTCTTTGACGAGTCCGAGAACAGCATCAAAAATGCTGGGAAAGGACGAGAATATCCACTCCCATCAAGAGGTTCCATAGGTCAACACCCATTGCAGGTCTAATCGTTCCGCTGGTCCCATAGGGGCCAGAAAGTTCAGTTAATCGTTGCTTTGAAACCACTGGAACTTGGGCTGCCCCACATGGAACTTATCCTGAGGCGACCGTTCGGAACTATAGACGGGTCAATGAGGAAAAGAGAACTAGGAAACGTTCCAAGGTCGGGCTGAAAGCTCTGCTTGACTGAGAACAGGTACTGCGACTCTCCTCAGCCTTGCCACAGTTAACTGAAGGAAAGGCTCGGAGGAGGTGGCAACAGAATCTGGCATCCCCAGGCGGTCACCCATCCAAGTACCGACCAGAACCGACGTTGCTTAACCTCGCTAGACGGACGAGAAGCGGGGTTTCCAATGTGGTAAGGCCGTTGACTCAATATCATGGCTAGATACTCCAGATGTTGAGGCAGAAGAAGAGAAGGCTCCTAGCAAAATACCATGAACCCACACTCATGGTAAGCATCCGGAAGCTTGTCCCGGCGCTGAATAAGGTCGAACCCGAGCCTACCGGAGTTGACCAGACCTCCAAAAGGCAAAGGAGGCGGAAACCTGCACCTGAGTGGCCATGAGGAAAGCAGGGAGAGTACTCTGGGGGAAAAAAAACCTGCGATGCCACGGCGGGATCGCCACACTGCATCTTAAGCAGGAATACCTGTAGTCTAGGCTGAATTCCACGAGCTTCCTGGAAGATGGATGAAATGGAAACTGAATGTACCTGTCCTTCCGATCCAGGGCCTAAGGAGTCCTGTCGCCTCGTTACCAGTCTGATCGATTCTGCTGTTCCACGCTGGACGAAGTTTGTTCGACAAAGTTGATCAGGGCTGAGAGGACGACTACGGAACTCCCGTCTCAGATACTTCCTTACAAGAAAGGATCGACTGAAGAAGCCGGGGGTAAAGCCGTCGACAATCCTATGGAGGACCTTCTCCTAAGGCATGGATCATTCTGCCCAAACGGGCAAACTCTTGCCGACCCTATGGCATAGAGGTTCAGAGACACTGAATTCGCTGACAGAGACGGCAGGCGCGATATCCTTGGCTGATCACAGAGATCGTGCAGGAATGGGCATCGGGAAGCTGTCATCCGGATGAGTAACCTTAGGCATCCTCCCAGCGTGAAAGCTGCAAGGGGGGGGGGTGCCAATCCTAGAATTCGTGAACTCTGCCGCTCCCTCTAGGACTATGCCCCCCCCCCCGGGAGAGCCTCCCGTGCCATCTGTTCCTGACAGGAGGGAACTGCAATTGGACACCTTGTCTCAGTTGCCGTAGCCGGTCCGATAACTTAGGCCGACGTGGCTGAAAGAAAGAGGCGCTGGAGCCCTGCAGGGTCTGGAAGAAAGCGCCTTGGAGGAGTTAAAACGGAAGTCGACTTCCTCCGCACAGCCGCGGTCTATGTCTCTGTCCTTGGGCACAAACAAACTCTTCTCAAGTAAGGAAGGGTGTCTGAGGTTGTCGACATCCGCGGATGAGACACCCGAAAGGAAGCCCTCGGCCATTGCGTCCAGATGGTCCAACATCGAGCTTGCCCGCAAATTTGATACTTGACGACGAAACGCCAAGGTGCTTGAGCCCGAGAGGAGGAAAGTACCCATGACCTTCCTGTAGCTTCCTTGAACAAAACCTCGGGTCGTAACCGAGGACGGAAAGGACCTGGTAAGCCCCTTTCAGGAGATGGAGAAGAGGAAGGGGTAAACAGTCACCCCTTGACTGATGGAGAAATCTCGAACGGAAAGCCCCCCACCAAAAACCCTTCCAGGGAATGACGGGGAAGGGCTAACCCAGGTTCTGGAAAGAAGAATGTTGCCCAGACCTCCCTGAAGATTCTTCTCATTCTTGCATGTGCCATGCTCTGCGTTTACGGGGTGAGGCCATGTTCTGGAAATACACTCCAGAAGACTCGCCAGGCTTCCCATGCTGCGAAACCTCAATGGGAATCGCGGTCGCAATCGCCCTGGCGCTCGCGCGATGGTAAATCAATGATTTGCGCGTGGGAGAACGTGGAAGCGCCCATGCGCGGGCGCGCAGAAACGCAAACAAAGGTGAGCGAAGGAGCACAGAAGGAGGGCGAGCGTGGTAGGAAGGGCGAGAGCTGGTGGTCGGCGAGCAATAACCCATAGGTGAGCAATGGATACTACAAGAATTATGCCGACGTTCGCGAGACGGAACACCGACGGTCCGCGCGACGGAACACCGTCCGTCCGTGCGACGGAACACCGTCCGTCCGGGCGACGGAACACCGTCCGTCCGGGCGACGGAACACCGTCCGTCCGGGCGACGGAACACCGTCCGTCCGGGCGACGGAACACCGTCCGTCCGGGCGACGGAACACCGTCCGTCCGGGCGACGGAACACCGTCCGTCCGGGCGACGGAACTCCGTCCGTCCGGGCGACGGAACACCGTCCGTCCGGGCGACGGAACACCGTCCGTCCGGGCGACGGAACACCGTCCGTAAGCGCGACGGAACACCGTCCGTAAGCGCGACGGAACACCGTCTGTCCGCGCGACGGAACACCGTCCGTCCGCGCGACGGAACACCGTCCGTCCGCTCGATGGAATACTGTTGGTTCGCGCGTGAGCGAACATTGGAGAGCAAGTGCGCAGTCGCGCATGAGCGTATGCGTGCAGGCACGTGGGCGTGCGGTCGCGCGGGCATCATGGGCGTGTGGCCGCGCAGGCACGTGGGCGCGCGGGTGAGCGCAGGCGGTCGGGAGACCGATGACGCGTAGGCGGGCGATGGCGCGTTCTGGCGAGCGATAGCCCGTAGGAGAGTGAAGGCGCGTTAGCAAGCGATGGCGCGTTGGCGAGCGGTGGTGCGTTAACAAAACGCTAGCGTGCAGGTGAAGAATCGCGCGGGCGCTTAGGTGATTGCGAACGCGAGAGAGACTATTGATGGTTAGTGCGCATCGCGCTAACAGAAGGCTCGCAGGTGCATCAGGAAGGTGAGCGCTGAAGCAAGCTGTTAATCAGGCTATCCTAGACGGTCAGAAAACCGTTGGCGCCCATTGGTGCGTGGCAAAGAAGGGCGCGTAGATGTGCGCTGGCGATTGAAGAAAGCTGGCGCACAGAAGGACAGAAGTAAAGGTGAGCGCTGGCGAGCAGGAGGAAGATCTAGAGCAAGACTCAGCTATCGGAGATCGTGGTCCACAGCAGGCGAGCGCTAGATAGCTACTGATGGTGTTCAGGGGAACTGACACGCGTGGCAGAACAATGGCGATCGTTGATGCGTAGGAGATCGCTGACGAGCAGGTGAACGTTGACGCGTCTATGGTCGCTGGCGAGCAGAAGGCAACGCGTGGCAGCCTGCGCGTAGAAGAAGAGTCTTTGACCCAGACCTGAACCGAAGTTCTAGATCGCGAGGGCGAACATGGGCGCGTAACAGGAACCAACAGGAACAGCAGAGATGATCATCATGACAGCGCTGAAGAATAGGAGAGCGCTGGCGAACAGGAGAGCGCTGGCGAACAGGAGAGCGCTGGCGAACAGGAGAGCGCTGGCGATCAGGAGAGCGCTGGCGATCAGGAGAGCGCTGGCGATCAGGAAAGCGCTGATGAGCAGGAGAGCGCAATCAGGAAAGCGCTGATGAGCAGGAGAGCGCGATCAGGAAAGCACTGATGAGCAGGAGAGCGCCTGTGTGCTAACAATGAGCAGGAGCAGGAGAGCGCCTGTGCGCTAACACTGAGCAGGAGAGAACACAGCAGAAGTGCGCGCAGGGGAACCCTGACACGTAAGGGAAGAACCCCCGTGGGAGGCAACCCTTTGCCCCGAAGGGAACGTTGTCCGTCAGGAGACTGATGTCCGTCGGAAGACCGTTGTCCGTCCGCCAGGAGACTGATGTCTGTCGGGAGACTGATGTCCGTCGGAAGACCGTTGTCCGTCCGCCAGGAGACTGATGTCCGTCGGAAGACTGTTGTCCGTCGGGAAGACCGTTGCCCGTCGGAAGACGAGGTCAGACTGCTGTCCATCTGCACCAGGGGCGGAAGATCAAGAAGAAGGAGTTGTAGGCTGCATACGGAGATCCAAAAAGGCGCCTCTTAGCACCCTTATAGGAAGATGGGAGGCCCTTACGACAAGGCGGACGGTGAGCCTTACGGCGAAGGAGGCCAACAGCAACAGCAGCAGAAGAATCCTCCGAAGAGGAGTCTCTATGAGTGTGCTCTCTCGCGAACGAAAGAGAAACACTTCGTAGAAGAGACTGGTCAGCCAGTGACCTAAAAGGAGCAATCCTCCGAAGAGGGGCTCCTGCAGTTGCCCAGCCCCTTGAGCAAAACTGCAGGTGCGACCGCTCAGCACCAAGAGCATAGTCGCACGAAAAAAAGGCAAGAGAAGAACCCCCAAAAAGGGGAAAAACTTCCTTCGGAAGGAAAGTTACCCACCCAAGAAGGCGAGCCTCCTGAGAGTTCTAAAATGAACTGGAGAGTTGTCAATCGTCACGGGAGTACTTCCAGTAGAAGGTGACACGCCCCTGACGAAAATCCAAAGGGGAGGCAGCAACAGCCGAATCCACAGGCCTCAACAAGACAGCTCACACAGTTGCCATATAACAGAAACGAACTAGATCAGTAACTGTAAAAAAATAAAACAAAAATCATTAGTACACATTCATTCCCAGGGAAGGCTCCGAAGAGGAATCCCGAGGGAAAGGAAAACAAGAATTACACAACAGGCACGTGCCCTCACAACCACTTACACTCACGGAAGGAGAGCTGTAACCAAAACAGAATTATAACAATTATAATATGTAACTATGTAATTATGTAATTAAAAAATGAATGAACACTAAAGAAAAAACGAAAACCCCGAAAGGAATCGTTCTAAATTACAAAGCTGAAAAATTAACAAATACAATTAGCTTCATAAACTAATTGAGACAAAACGTCGGCGTAGCAACCCCCCCCCCCCACACGGGAAGGAAGCTACAAAAGGCGTAGTAACGTAGTAAAAGGGTGAACGACCTCAAGAGAGAGAGAGAGAGAAAGACCGAAGTCAAACGCGATCGCAACCCATAAAATTACACCGTGGTGGCCTAAACTGCCGAGGGCTCCACGGAGATATCGTACACTACACACAAAACTCTGAAAAGGAAGCTTACTGATTTCTATACTCAAATATATGTTTACATATATATTGAGTAAAAGAAAAGTAAGTGATTAAATAAAGACAAAACAAACAATGGCTGCCAGGCGAGGACAAAGACAGAGACGTCTGTCCCAGTCCGAGCCAAAAGTGAAAGTGAGCTTCACCGGTGTGAGAGGGGGGGAGGGGTAGCTAGCTACCACTCCCCTACCCCCCCCCCCCCCCCCCCCGTTAAATTCTAATGGCTCGCCATTTCAGCTACGCTAAAAGATAAACCCAATGTAAATAGCGTGGTTTGTATTTCGGTTACGGAACAAATACCTTTTCATTAAGAGCTGCGAGGTAAGCTCTCTCTTGACAATGATTATGTAAATCACAGTATTACCCGTGACACGATACCGAAAGAGATCTGGATCGAGATCTTGCAGAAACAATACCATTGAACACTTCATTCAGTAATTGCTAGCAAATCAAGGGAAGACATCTTAATTGGCATTATTGGGTAAAGAACGTTGAAAATGTCTGAACTAAACTGTCCACAACAAATAAAGAATGGTGCGTCAGTTTTGGGTTTCTTACCACTAGAATGTGCCATTCATTTACTGACATGTGATTTCTGAAGGGAAAGAAAATGGGGAAATTTTCAAATATTTACTGGTAAATGTTGATTAAACCAAGCTTCTAGATGAAAAAGCTAAATGAACATCAGGGGAGGGTGATGAAAGTCAACTAGAAATAAATACATGAACAGATGAAAATATTTTGAATTTCAATATCCTATGCTACATAGAGACGATGATATATTTTATATTTTGGATCCGATGCAGCAGGAAGTCAAAAATGTTATTTTGGATTTCCACCCAATGCAGGTAGGGACAGGAGAGCCATACACAAAAGTAGATGCTCCATTATAAAAAAGGTAGAACAATTTAGAAACTTGGGATTGTCAAACTTATTTCTTCCTATTCATGCTATACACATAAATTGTTGACCAGTAAATTATTCATGAATCCTTTGTTTAATAAGCCTACTTCTTCTACAAACAGGCATATTTATAATCATCATGAACCAAGCTTCATGCTCAAATACAGTAGTCCAATACTCAATAAGAAATTTCTTAGATTGTAATAAGATAAAATTCTAGGTATATCCCCTCAGGAACACTATAAAAACTCTAGAGCCTTTCTAAATTCTATACCCTGATATAAAAAAATTAAAAAATATAAGAAGTTTAAAGAATCATATGAAGTTACTGCTCTAGTCTTGAAATTATTTTTGGTGGAACGACAGGCTGAAAATGCTGAGGCTGAGCACCATATCAAATTCACATTTTGATAAAAAACACCGCAAATACTTTGTCCAAGACAGAAGCACAAGCTCTGACATATGAACATGAAAGCTGTAATGTAGGAAATACTTCTCACGCCTACAAGATGACACCCAACTTACCAAGTTTCAAACAAACCTAAAACCACATATAAGTTGGAGAGAGGTTGGAAGTAGAATGTTCAATGTTGTAGATTATGTCATTGAGTCAATATCCATGATGTTTAAAATAACAGATAAGAAGGAAATACATGGGAATATCTATGAATCCACCACAATACTGAGGATTAGGCTAATTTTATGAATGGATGAGTGTAAAATGATAAAATGGTGAGGATAAGCACTCATTCCAATATACTGTACTGACTTGGGCCTCTTAAATTTGTACCTATTTATCTAAACTTAGCATTATGTAGACTATATGTTTCCCCTTCTTACAAACATCATCTGAACCAAATACATTACATTTTCAGCATAATTACAAATAATGTGAATTACAACAAAGGGTAAAAGGTAATATCAAAAATATCTACAGTTGTTTCAGAGCATACATAGTATTAGTCTCATAAGCTGTGTACTTAATTGTTGTTAACATGTGAAATGAAATCAAAGATATATTTCTACTCTTAACAAAGATTAAAATAGAAAGTATTTGATATCAAAAATTAGAAAAAATACAAAAATCAATGATGGGGTTAAAAAGGCAGGAAACAAAAAGAGTACACAGATTTTCATTGCTACCAAAATCATGCCAACTTAGAAACAAGATTGATAAAAGCCCTTTCAAAGTGTAATTCCCTCTCTGTCTACATGGTACACTCAGATTGTTTGTGAGTGATAACACATATCACTGATTATCATACCTCACATAGGAAAGAAAGATTTACACATCTTATTTAATAATTTCAAACTTTCAACTGGGCTCCAAAAGGCATTAGAAGAGTTGGAACACCCAGACCTACATGACTGAGGACTATGAAGTGTGAAGTAGGAGATAACGAATGGAGAAGTATTGATTTAAAAGCTCAAGATAGAGAAGACTGGCGAAATCTAACTGAGGCCCTTCGCGTTAATAGGCATAGGAGGAGATGATGATGAGGATGATGATGATGATGATCTAATAATCCCAAGTGCTACCACAATAACCATCTTGAAAAAGCAAAAAAAGTAGGCAAACATTGCCAAACTATATACACATACAGAAGTAATAAACTATGCATCTATAGTCCATTTCTTTTAGCGAGACATATTTGCACCGACTCCCAGCAGTGCCATTTTAGCTCGGAAAAGTTTCCTGATCGCTGATAGGTTGGACAAGATAATTCTAACCAATCAGAGATTAGGAAACTTTTCCGAGCTAATAGGGCACAGCTGGGAGTCGGTGCAAATATGCCTCGCTAAAAGAAATGGACTATAGTTATTAGTTGATCATCATAGATTACAGCTTGGGTGAAGAGACATTAAACATAATTGCCTCTCAAACTGAATGAAGCCAATTAATATTTAATAAACTGGTAGATACAGGGAACAACATTTCTGATGCTTAGGAAGTGAGATTTGAAAAAAGAAAACTCATTGCCATCAAATCTAGTAAGTAAAAAAGTTCAGGGTTTTCTTCCTTCAAGACCTGTAAAATGTTATGCTAGGAAAAGATCACCTCACATAATGATTAATTTTGCATATTTTTTTTCTATAAAGAGGCAAGAGCCATGACCAACAGAGGGTCCAGTTAACACAAACAATAGCACCTAGACAAACATGGAAACTACATACTTCATAAAAATTGCCTAACAACATCTACATAGAATATGTAAACACATATGTACATAAGTACTATAAACATTGTGTTCGGCATCATGTGAAAAACAATCCCAGAAGACTTACAGCAAATAGCTTATTTACATTTATTATTAAACAAATTTAAATATATGCTTACCAATCTTCTGTCATCTATCATCGATGATTCCTCATCATCTTCGTTGTCTGCTGCTACCTGAGATATACCAAAAGAATTTCAAACAATAAAGAAGTACAGAGATAATTGAAAAATATAAAAACCATTCACTCAAACCAATGAGAAAATTAATCTTTATATAAAAAGTATTTGTTCCGTGACTGAAATACAAACCACGCTATTTACATAGGGTAATTACTTCGGCGTAGCTGAATGACGAGCCTTAAGAATATTAACGAGGGTTTACTACCCCACCGCTAGTTAGCGGGGGGGTAGGCTACCCCTCCCCCCTCACACACACAGTGAGTGCTTCACTTTGCTTTTGGCTCGGAGAGACGACAGACCTGTCTGCGCTCTCCTCCGTTTTGACTGCCATAATTTGTTTTGCTTTTTCTTTCAGTGAGTGTTTGAAGTTGGCCTCAATTCTTTCATCATGCGTACGTGCCCTGGACAAGCCGGCCGCCCTTGTGATACCTTTATGTCGGCCTTGGACACCGATCCTCACTCCATATGCCCTCAGTGTAGGGGCCAACGGTGTGATAGGACTAACGTATGTATTGAGTGTAGGGAGTGGTCTACCTCCCAGTGGGAGAGGTTTGCCCAGCGCCGCAAGAAGAAGGCTAAAAGGGATATTTCTCATTCAGAGGCTTCTTTGAAGAGAGAAAATTCCAAGACTTCTTCTTCCGTAGCCCTTTCCTCCTCCAAAGCTCCCGCTCGAGCGGTCTCTTCCGAGAGGCCGGCGAGTGGTAGCGTAGACCGTATTGCTGTTGACCGATCCCGGGGTGCAGGAGAGGTAGTTGCCTCCCATAGCGAGGCAGCTGCCCCTCTTCCCCTAGAGGAGGATTTAAATATTGATTTATCTGTTAATAACAATGATTTATTACAACTTTGGGCTTCCTTGGGGCTTCAGGGTTCGCCCTCCAGGGAAGCCCTGTTCGACATGATCAAACTGGGTGCAGCTGTTAAACAATCGCCGACGACAGCAGGGATAGATCCTATGTCGGTCGTTGACGTTGTTGTAACGGAGGCATCGAGTGTTTCTGCCCAAACACCTGTGCCTGTTGTTGCTGAGGTAGCTGAAGGTTTAGGTTCCCCCTCCGAACATCCTTCGAGGGAGGAACTAGGTCCTACGGTCTCTCCTGCCGGTGATTCTCCCCACCGGGGGGGGTTCACTAACAGAGACGCCTCTGCGGAGGCCCTATGAAGGTCAGAGTTCTGATCCAACGGCCCCTCGTGGGCGAATAAGGCGGAAGGCTCGTCCTCCCCTTCGCCGTAGAGGCCTTCCTTCTCCTCACAAGGGAGTTAGGAGGCGCCTCTTCGGCTCGTCATCCCCGCAGTCCTCTGTGGAGGAGACCACTCGCCGATCACCGTTCCTGCCAGCTACCACCTTAGACCTCTCCAGGGATCGTTCGTTATCCCCGTCGGAGGATGGTCGTCCTTCGGGACTTTGTATCCAGTCACCCTCAAGACATGCTGACCTGCCATCTCCTTTCAAGGATGATGCGCGCTACGTGCCATCTAAACCTGTCATTGAGCAGGCACCGGTCCCTTTGGGGCAAAAGGGTAATGAGCGCAAAACTGTGCATCAAACCCTTGCGCGCCAGGTTATACCTGCGCGCCAGGTTATACCTGCGCGCCAGGTTATACCTGCACGCCCTTCTGCTGTTGCTGCTGATCCTGATTTAGTGCCACTGCGCTCACCTGCGCGCGTGCGCGCAAATATTCCAGTTACGCGCCAGGGTTCCCCTGCGTGCCCACAACCTTCGGTGCGCCCGCGCCCATCAGCAGTTCCTGAAATAGCGTGCCCGCGCCCATCAGCAGTTCCTGAAATAGCGCGCCCGCGCCCATCAGCAGTTCCTGAAATAGCGTGCCCGCGCCCACCTGCGCACATGCACTCGCCTGCTCACACGCGCCCGGCAGTTCCTGATAAACGCGCTGTTCAAGAGGCACCTAAGTTAGCGCACAGGCGCTCACAGGTGTCTCTAGACCCCCACCACTCTTATATTACTAAGAGTGATGCACGCCAACCTCACGCTGTTCCTGTTATAGCGCAAACGCGCTCACCAACACACCAGCGCGCTTCTACATCACAGCGCGCAGTCCAGGAGGTTCCCAAGATAGCGCACGGGTGCTCACGGGTTTCCCTGGACTCTCTGGTAACTGTGCGCAATATAAAAACTGCGCACAATGTTCCAGTAGCGCGCGAGGTTCCAGCTGCGCGCCCAGTTCCAGTTGCGCGCCCAACCCAACAGCGCACACCTTCGCATCCAGCTTGAGGTACCAACTGGTATGTGGTTGGAGGTTGTGCCACCAACCACCAACTGAGGCACCGCAGTTGCTGGAAGTTGTTACTGCTGCTGTCTGTAAGGCTTAGCTGTCCGAGAGGATACCCTAGGCTTCTTTGTCTTCCTCTTAGGTTGGGGACCCTCATCCAGGGAAGACTTTCTCTTAAGAGTTAGGCCCCACTTCTGGAGAAGGTTCCTATTCTCTGTGGCGGCCTTATCCACTACTACCTCTTTGACCACTTCATTAGGGAAGAGGTCCTTACCCCATATACAAGAGGAAATCAGTTTCCTAGGTTCGTGCCTTACTGCAGCCGAGGTGAACACGAACTCTCTACAAGCTCTCCTACCCTTCATGAAACTATAGAGATCCTTAGTTATTGTGGCCATATGGATTTTGGCCACTACCATGAACATGTCCTGGTTCTTGGGGTCGCTTGCCATCGTCTCCAGAGTCGTCTGTAAGGACATCGATGCTGCAAGTCTCTCTTTTGTCTCTTGCTCCCTGCACAAGAGAAAATCAGACAGCTTTGGAAGGTCCTCACCGAACTGACGTCCGGCAATATCGGCCTCCAACTTCCTGACTGAGAAGTTAAGGTGAACGTCCTTCCAGTCCTTCTGGTCCATGGGCAAGGTCAGGGACAACGGCTTACAAACTCCAAAGAGGGGCATGGTTTCCCTGCCTCCATCGCCTTTAAGGCAGCCTTATATCCCTTTTCCATAAAGGGAAAGGCTCTGGTAGGAGAAGCCACAAAGGAGTGATGCTTCTTACTTAAAGCTGGTATCTTTGAGTTTGTGAAGCCCCTCTCTTTCATAGAGCTCGTTATAAAGGCCTATGCCTTACTATGGTCAAAGGCTATGACCTCTTTCGGCTCCGTCTCCTCCTTTGAGGCTGGCTCCTTCCTTAGCCGGACATAGCAGTCCGGGTAAGACTCCTTGTTGGGCCAGAATTCCACTTATTCAAAGGGAATTGAACCCAACTTCTCTGATATGACAATTTTCCCAGTTGTCATAGGCATGTGTTTGGCATACCTCCAAGGATTGGCATCCGAACACAAAGGAAGATCCTTCACGTTGAGCTTCTGGGGCCCACGTGATGCTGCAAGTCTCCGCATCTCTAACTTCATTGCAGCTTCCTTCTCATCATTCTTCTTCCGCATCTGTTGAATCATTTCAACGATGGAAGAAAGAGTCCTTCCCAGATCATCTGGGATAGCAGACGATGTTGAGGGAATAGGTTCTGGGGCCGGAACCGATGTAGTTAACAGCTCGTCGATTTCTTCCTCCTCAGTATCAGGAGCCTGGGTCAGTTCCTCCTCCTGGCCTTCTGCCAGAAGGTCCTTTTCGGTGTACTCAGACACCTCAGACATCCTATCGTCCAGTTGGATGTCTTGTAGGGCATCCGAGACTTCAGATTCAACCTGAATCTAAATAGTTGGGATCTCCGCGTGAGGCTGAGGAATTAATGCATCCGCAGATGCCTTAGGATTGATTGATTGATTGAAAGTTTTCTGGCATCCTGACATCTAAGGTCATTGACGCCGATACCATTTACTGTATATGAAAATTAAAAGAGAATTCGATTAAAACCATAAAAATTAAGAAGTCATTAAAATAGTTAAATAGTTTTCAGAAGACCTGCTTCTGAAATAAATCTAAAAATTCCGCTCGCATAGTAAGACACATCATGTCCAAGAATCTTGGCAAGGATAAACCTGCCATCCTCACCTTGAGCCTCAAACAGATATCTATTTCTTAAGTTAGTAAAATTAGGGCATTCGGTCAACAAATGCCTCACTGTTAAAGGTACTAAGCAGTCCTCGCAATACGGTTGGTGTTGGCCCTTCAGCAGAAACTCGTGTGTCAACCGTGTGTGACCAATACGGAGACGACAAAGAGTCGTCTCCCATTTTCGGGGAATCATGTTATACCTCCAAGGTGATATGATATTTGTTACTTCCCTCATTTTATTGCCGTCTTGACTGTCCCAGTGCTGTTGCCATTTATCACAAACCAATTTCTTAATGTAAGGTAGGAGATCGTTACATGGAATGGGATACCTCCTTGGTAACAACTCGGATGCCGCATTCTTCGCCAGTAAATCTGCCTTCTCATTCCCAGACACACCTACATGTGCTGGTACCCAACAAAATCGAACAGTTATACCTTTCCGTCCAATAATAAAAAGCCATTCTAAAATCTTTAAAACTAGAGGGTTACTAGAATTAAAAACTTCTAAAGCTTGAAGAACACTCCTTGCATCACTAAAAACTGTAAAATTACCCTCCTTTTCCAAAGCTATTTTCTCAATAGCGGTTAATATGCCATACAGTTCGGCAGTAAATATGGAAGCTGTTAGAGGAAGTGCACCTCTACAATTAAAATCATTACTATGTACTCCAAATCCAACGCCAGCATCAGATTTGGAGCCATCAGTATATATAAAAGTCGATCCCCTATGTTCTTCGACATGTTCCATAAAAAGAGACCTGGATTCTAAGTCAGTCATATTCTTCTTAACTCCAATAAAGTATTTACAAAATGATATGTCAGGTAATTTCCATGGAGGTGTTGATGATACCTTGAATGGAAGTACCTTATTTCTAATTATATCCAGACTACTTAAAAATCGTTTCACCCGAAAGCCATAAGGTTGAGGAGATTTTGGGTGCAACTCAAAGTATGATGCGTGTCTTACAAGGCTTGCAGTCTGAAAGGCTAGAGAGCTAGGGAGTCTTTGCAATCTAAACCAATACCGAAGAATGGAAGACATTCGGTAAAGGTCTAGAGGTAACTCTCCAGCATCAACAAGGAGACTTGGGATAGGCGAGGTTTTAAAAGCTCCAGTAGATAATCTAATACCTGCATGATGTATCGAGTCTAATATTTTTAACCGGCTTGGGGTGGCTGAAGAATATACCTCACAACCATAACTAATTTTGGAAAAAATCAAGGCCTTGTATAATTTTAAAATAGTATTGCGGTCTGCCCCCCATGATGTATGGGACAATACTTTTAAGATATTCAGAGCTTCAACACATTTAGCTTTTAATGCTTTTAAGTGAGAAACCCATGTAAGCCTACAATCAAATATCAAACCTAAAAATTTTGCTTCTCTTGCACATGGTATCCGTTGACCTTTAATGTATATATCCGGGTCTGGATGTACTCCCCGGATACGACAAAAATGGACAATGGTAGTCTTACTTGTCGAGAACTTAAATCCATTCATGTCAGACCACTGGATAATTTTATCAATAGAGTGTTGGATTTTTCTCTCAACCATTGCCATTCTAGTGCCAGCAAATGATATTGAGAGATCATCCACAAATAATGTTGAGAGAACATCCTGGGGAATGGCTGAGGATATCCCATTAATTGCTAGTGCAAAAAGGGTTACACTCAGCACACTACCCTGAGGAACTCCTTCTTCCTGGCACTTACTCTCTGATAGAGTTTCCCCCACTCTCACTTGAAAAACTCTTCGTGAAAGAAATGCCTGAATAAATAGTGGCAGCTCTCCTCTCAATCCCAATTCATGAATGGTTTTAAGAATACCATATCTCCATGTGGTATCATATGCCTTTTCAAGGTCAAAAAATACTGTAACATGGTGCTGTTTGGAAGCAAAGGCTTCACAAATAGATGACTCAAGTCGTATCAACACATCAGTCGTTGAGTGCATTTTTCGGAATCCACATTGAATCGGTGATAAAATACCTTTCTTTTCAAGGTACCATATCAGCCTTGCATTGACCATCTTCTCCATGATTTTACATAAACAAGATGTCAATGCAATAGGACGATAGTTTGCTGCTAAAAACTTGTCTTTACCGGGTTTTAAAAAGGCTAAAATAATGGCTAGTTCCCAAACACTTGGGTAGCTATGATCATGCCATATTCTATTAATAATGCTTAAAATAAATAGCTTTGTATTAAAATGTACATGTTTAATCATTGCATATGGAATTCCATCGGGTCCAGGGGCTGTATCGTTGCAATGAGCAAGTGCGGAATCAAATTCTCTTTCAGTGAAAGGAGAATTATACGACTCTTCCCTTCTTGTTGCAAAATTTAAAATTTTCTTTTCTTCAGTGCTCCTATACTGGTGACCAGGGGCTCCTTCACACTTGCTGGATACATTTGAAAAATGATTAGCCAGGGCATTGCTAACTTCATTTGCTTCAGTTACATACTGGCCATTCACCTTCAACACTGGTGGTGGGTTGGGGGTGAATTTGCCAGCTATCTTTTTTACTTTCCTCCACACAGAAGATGGTGGTGTTCTACTGTTAATAGAGGAAACAAAAGACATCCATGACTGGCGCCTTGCTTCTTTCATGGCACGACGGAACTGTGCTCTACATTTCTTGTACATTATTAAATTCTCATCAGTTCTGCGTCTACGCAATCGTGTTAGAGATCTTCTTGTGGCTCTGTGGAGTGCAGTTAGTTCTGAAGACCACCACGGGACTGGTCGTCGTTTGAATAACCCTGTTGTTTTGGGAATTGAATTGACTCCTGCTGTATGAAGAGTTCCATTCAGTAGGTCTATGGCATCATCAACACTTTCAAACTGTTCTGCTCTCCCTTCGATTTCACTTAGCTCACAAAATTTAACCCAGTCTGCCTTGTCTAGATTCCAACGTGGCGATCTTTGCAAAGGCGGACCCTTGTTGGTGTTTATAATGATTGGTGCATGATCACTAGTATGCCAATCATCTAATGTCCTCCAATCAAAATCAAGAAGGCAGTTAGAGCTTGCAATTGAAAGGTCAATGCATGACAAAGTACCTGTCTGAACATGGAAGTGTGTGGGCTCTCCTGTATTAAGGAGTCCCACATTCTCATTCTCCACAATTGATGAGATAATATTGCCCCTTGTGTTGGCCAAAACATCACCCCATAAAGGATGTCTACCATTCATATCTCCCAGTAAGAGAAAAGGTTGAGGGAGTTGTTGAATGACCTCTGCTAAATCATCATATAAAATATTATCATTTGGAGGTAAGTACAGAGAGCATATTGTATATTTTCTCCCTATATCAATTTGTACAACAACTGCCTGCAGGGTTGTACGTATAGACATGGGTATTTGGGGAACATCTCGACGAATGTACATGAGACTTCCGCCATGGCTCCCTGCTTGTTGATTATATGGTGTTCTATAGCTAACATACTCTCGAGGACTAGGAGTGTTAGAATCAAGCATACTTTCCTGTAGACATACAATTATGGGGGAATGCTCATGAATTAAGAGCTTAAGTTCTTCATATTTCGCCCTCAAACCCTGACAGTTCCATTGCAAAATGGAGGAGAAAACTATGGATTATTTCTGGAAGACATCTTGGATGAGGTCTTCCCATTAGCAGTTTTTAATGTAACATTATTACCAGTAGGTTTCTTCAGAGGTGGTCTTGTTATGTTGGGTTTAACGTTGGTGATTTTCTTTGTATTCTTTTTATCTATTTGTTGAGGTGGATGGTGGACCTCAACTTGAATTTCTGATTTATTCAGTCCATCTTCTGGTTCATTAGAAACAACAACAGACAAAACATCAACTTTATTTGATGTCATAACCTTAACGTTTCTAATGGAGGGTGGAGAGAGAGATGGAGGTCTCTCTCTTTTGCGATTAATAGATGGTGGGATTCGAGGTTTTTGCACCTTTCCCACAACAGGTGCATCAGGTAAGTTAGTCTTAAGTGGAACCTCCATCAGATCAGGCAAGGACATGGCCTGAGAGAGGTTTGCATTACTTTTTGTAATGGCGGCTGAAGGCTGTACAGCAATGGGCAATGACCTAGTGTTAATACACCGTGGTAAAGCCTCAGGAGGTGATAAGGTTACCTCGTTATTTGACATTTTGTCAGATAGTATACTTTTTTTGGAGCTATTGGCAGTGCTAGGTTGGTTTGATTTTAATGCCTTAGCATATGTATTTGATTTATTCAATAATCTTTTGGCATGGGTCACACTTATGTGTTCTAAGTTTGATTTGTTGAGGGCAGCTTCCTCCAACTTATATAGCTCGCAAATCTTGTCTGTGGATTTGTGATTCGAGCTGCAATTTAAACACCTGGCTCCAAGTGCACACTCTCCATGGTAAGATTTGGAGCAAATACCACACATCTTCTCATTTTTGCAAACTTTGGACGGGTGCCCAAATTTAAAACAATTAAAGCATTGCAATGGCTTCTGCTTGAAGGGTCTTACTTTAATCCTTTCGTTCTCGATAATAATATGAAAAGGTACATCAGCATCCTGGAACGTAAGGATTATCATTGATGTACCTGGGACTTTATGAACTTTCCAAACATTTAATGGACACATGGCCAGTATCTCCTCCTCTGTAAAATCATATAGGTCTCTGTTAAAAACTACGCCCCTTCCGTAGCTAAAATTTAGGTGGGGTTTGACATCTAACTTAATGTCATCATTATTTATTTTCATATTGGACAATATTACCGACTGTGTACTGGATTTGGCATGGATAAGGAAACTATTTTTTCCGAAACGAGATATATCGCCTGGTGCAATAGTTCCTATTTTTTTCTGAATCAATTTGCATATTTTAAAATAATTCCCTGTAACCCCCTTTGATTCAGCTATAAGCCACATCGGTGGTTTTGGATTTCTCTGGGAGGGCATGACTAAATCTGTGCCTTTTTCCAACCAATCGGCAGGCCTGTACACATCTAAATCTTTTGGTACCTTATCGCAGAGAGCAGCCGCGACATTCAAGTTATTAATTTTAATATTATTCAAATTACTTATTGCACTAAATGCTTCGTCATAACTACTATAAGATATCCATGAATCCCAAGTTTCAGCTTCAAGTTTCATCCTTATTTCTTTTATGCATCCATAGCATTCAAATGCTTTACATAGATCATCATAATTTGTTTCTATTGAAATTTGTGTAACATGGAGGATTCGAAGTTTCCTCGTGTTACCCAAATTACTCGATTTAGAAATATCAGTAGACTGGTCCTTTCCCGTTCTGAGGTCATCAACAGAGCTATCCCTTATCACATTAGCAGAGGTCGTCAACAGTGCCGGGGGAGAGTCAGCGTATCCAGGGGATGGGGGTTCGTTCCTTAAAGAATCCATAATAGTAAAGAGAGGGAAAAGAGTTAGTTTGATGTACCTGCTCGAGAATGTTAGGCCATCACGCGTCGGAAAGGAAATTTGCACTCTCTACTATCGGCACAATGAGAGTATACTTCCCAGATGGTCCACTCCATACCCTACCCGAAGGATAGCATCAAAACAGATATAGAGGCACAGGTGTAAGCTGAACCCGCCTGTTAGGACTGAGACCAAGAAATTATGGAATCATCCTCCCCATATCTATAATGACGGGCTTCCGGCCAAAAGCCGAGAGTCCTACCCCAAGCATTGGATCCCCCTGGATTCCGAAGACCCAACACTTGAGAATAGTTCCGCCAAAAAGGTCCAAACCATCTTCGGGATGGCTGAAATCATCCAATACTCTCATATATAGCTTTGAATGCAAACACCTCCCAACCGCGATACCTCCTCCCACTCATCAAAGCAGGCAGCAATAAAGGATGTATGAACATCCCCGCCGGGGCTACAATGGATGTGAAAACATCCAAGCCATAGGAGAAAAGAAAAAAAAAAAATAAATAAATATATATGTACTTAATATATACACACATATAATGAGGGAAATTTTTCTCATAGAGTTTGGAAAGAAAGACTAAAGAAAGTTTGTGAAATTAGGATAAGGTTGAAGTAGTATTGAGAAAAAGAAAAAGGTAAAAGAGAGAAATTTAGATTCGAACTGGGGGAGCAATTTCCCCAAGTTCGAGAGCCCTCTTGCCCGTCACCAAGTTTCAGCACGGGAATTAAATGCCGTGCTGAAGCTTAATGACTTCATCAAGGCATTCTCTCATTAAGAGGGAGATGCCTTAGGAAAAAGATAGGCCCTCATCTTCTCGCTTGGAAGGTAGGGGCCTGAAGTATTCTTCTGAAAACCCCTCACCCAGGTTCGTAACTTTTCCCTAGCTGCGTCCCTTGACTCCGCCGACTTAGGGGTGTCAAATGCCTCGATAATCACGTTAGAACATATGGTACATACCTGAGGGTCCCAATACTGGAGATCACCTCTGGAGATTGCGCATACTGCATGCCTACTACACAACTCATATCCACAGAAGTTCTTGCTGCGGACATTGCAGAACATGCTCCCGCACTTCGGATGGTCCTCCTGTAAGAAAAGAAATTCCACGAGTATCAGGTGAAGACATATCACTGGATAACTTATGAATAATATATATATAGCTTATAACTGTTAATCTAGAAAGGAAAGCAGGAAAGAGACATACTTGTATTTCCTGCCCAGCCAATTGCTGTAACCTTCCAGATATCAAAACTTTCAGGTTAAGTCTCATTCTAGAATAACCTTCATTATATTTTCCAGAGGAAATTAGGTGTAGCTCACACCATGGTAAGAGTTTTAATATACTGGATAATTAATAAAGAAAGAGCTCACTTTCTCTATCCTGTACGGTCTCAACAAAAGGCTGTACAAGGCAACACCAAGTATGTTGGAAAAACTTTAGTGTTACAATATATTCTATACTATAGTTTTCTCCATGCAGTAAGTACTATACTGTAAAAATACTGGCTACTGTATGCTGTATAATATGTCTGCCGGCCGGCTGGCACGTACCTGGGTCTAGTTCAAAGGTATACTACCTTCAGACTACTGGGCGGCAGATCACTGGTTCAGTATGTATGTGCCGGCCGGCAGAGTGCCGGCCAATGAGAAACAACAGCACCCGGCTGCCGGCCACTACTCGTAGTGGCCGGCAAATCTTATGGTGTGCTGCCGTTGCCATCCGGCAATGGTAGGTGATACCTATGACGGCCGGCAGTAAAACAGAACCAGTGAACTTCCACCCGCCCGACTAGATGTAAGAATATAAGGCGGCACTGCCTTACAGCCTTCCATCCAGAAAGAGTGAACATAAGGAAGGGGAGAATGTAATATTCAGGCTTCCTACTATCCACTGCCTGCCGGGCTTTACCGACAGACAAGGATGGTAGACCAAGGGAGGTCTGGGGAACACTCTAAAGAAGTTAGGCCTCTACCGGCCGGCAGGCAGAGGACTGAGCCAGTCCCACATCCTAACCTACTCTAGGTACAGATGTAGAACGACGGCCAAGAGTTGTAATAGCTAGGCTATTGCTATTACTAAGGATAGAGGGGGGAAAGGGGAAGAGGGTCCTACAAAATTTGTTCTAGTATGAGATTGACCCCAGAGGCTAAGAAAGCTCATCCTAGCCTAGGGTTTATCTATAGGGAGAAAGGTCAGCAATACTTGCTACCTTCCTCAATACCAAAACAAAGTTTGAGGTTGCTATTTACTAGAAATGGAGAATCTTATCCTCCAATCCGAAAACAACAACACTGGACTAGTCTGCTAGATCACTAGAAGAAGGAATCATCTCGTACAGAAACCTTCGGATGTGGTCTAGAGAGGCTAAGCCTCCTATGTCTGTACCTAACCTAGCAAAGGAATCTCATTCTCTAAGCTAGGAAGATACAGACCCCAGACTAATTACTCTGATGTTCTGCTCAAACCTGAAACCAGTCACTCTGGTTACAGGATTAGGGCAGAAACCTCCTAGTATAGTTATACCTGAATATTATTCAGTTAAAACCACTAGGATTAAGCCTAAGGCTTGATCAGAGGGAAAAGGGATTGAACTTAGTCTCCAGGGGAGAAAAGAACAACCGGGGAAGTGTGCGAAAGTATACTAAAGCCCCATAGGCTACTAGCCTAGGCGCGGTGAGAATCGATTACCTAAATCACCAAAACTCTCTCATATACAATCTTGGAAGATAATTATTCAACAATATCTTATATGTATAAATATGCCTATAGCTTCAATAAATTTAAAACATTCGGAAATCCATATATCATGCATGAAAGTATTAGGGCCAAACGCCTAGGCTACGAAGCCTAGCGTAGGACAGGATCGGTTACCTTAATCGCCGAAACTGAATATACTAACGGCATCATATAAAGAATTCCCATCATAAAGCTGAATAGCTAAATTTATTAAAGCATATACACTGGGAACGTCGCTCTGGCTAACTAAATGTCTCATGTATAGCAAGCGACAGCGTCCAGGACGCCTCCAGTAGGCAACAGCTCTTGTTTACGATAATATCACTTTTGATTTAATTCGAAACACCAAGAGCTTACATTTATACACAATAAAGATAATACTCAACTTTCCAGAGGCAGAAGAGGCTGGAAAAAGCATCATAATGTTTAAATAAATCCAAGATTACGAGAGAATCGCAAGGGAAACACCGAATAGTGGAGCTACGCGATAAGGAATAGAGATGGCGCCGTCGGCGGCATTATGTACACACTCAAAACGGGATAGGAGAGGTACCTTATTAACGGCTCTCCTTTCATTCTAGCTTTTCGTTTTCTTACCACCTTGACTCCTCGAAGTGTTAACTCTGTTCGGGGTGAAGATAGCTATGTGGCGTGTCAAGAATACGTCCTCTGATATTATGCGATATCCCATATAGATTTATTTAGGGATATTCGCTCCAGGAGTTAGAATTCTGGATACCTTAAGGTAAAATTCTCTGGGAATATCACCATAGTCAAATATACCTAAGGAAGCTACCCTAAAGGAACTTCCATCAGGACAACATGGCCTGAGCCCAAAAAAGTATTAACAGCAAAACGAATTTCCAAGGTGTTGACTCAATCAACGACAGGTTATTTCTGAAGAATGTTGGGTATGGTTCTGGTAACCTATGAGAGATGGCGCTCATGTATGACCACTTACTGTCATGGCGGCGATTGCCGCCAAATTGAATTTCTGTCGTGACGCGTCGAAACGCGGAATTTAAGCTATATATATGTAACTACTAGGGAAGTTATATATTTAAACACTTTTTTTCTAAAGTTTTTTATAACAGGTGCTTGTGACCTTTCACCACCGTAAATAATATTCTTATAGTATAAAATATAATTCTTATCAGTGTGTCAAATAAGCACACAAAAGAATAAGGTAAAGAGAGACTCCTTGAGAGCTGTCTGAACAATCAAAGCTGTGTTAAATTTTTTTCTTGATCAGGACACATTGGTACGAATGGAATAAAGGTAAGCTGCAAAAATTGGAATGGGTTTATCAGGGACGAGTAGTACTATAAAGGGAGAGGATATGTAATGGCTCCTCACCTATCCTCCTCCTTAGATTCCTAGACTGGGTTAAGTCTGTTTGGGGTGCAGATATCTATGGTTATCTACGGATACGTCCCTGATTATACACGATATCTTAGGATAGTCGTTCTGGGGGTTAGAACCCCGTGATACCTGACGGTAATTCTCTTGTAATATCACTCACAGGAATATTATACAGTAGGAAGCTGCCCGAAGGAACTTCCATCGGGACAACATGGCTCGAACCCAAAAATAGATTTTTCCTACATCAAAATCTGTTTCATGAATAATAGGTTTGCATAAAAAATGTTTTATGCTACAACAAAATTGCTTTTTTTAATAAGGCACTCATGCTCTATTAATATACTATACACAAATACAATAATCATAAAGAACTCATGAAGAACAAAAAAGAAATCCAAATATGATAATCAGGGATGAACACCTTATAGCTCTGAATAACATCCAAACAGTGCAACTGCTTTTGTTATTTAGTGCTACATTTGTGAGACATCTTGAATTGAACGATCTTAACTTTATATACACAACTAAACAATGGTATCTGCAGCCTAGGTTTAAGTTAAACAATATTTTATACCTGCCACTAAAGGCATGATATACTACTGTACTGCACTACAATTAAACAGCCATAACTGCTTACCTGATATATGTCGTCAGGATAGAGATTATGTGAGCACTGATGCCTCCATGGACTCCAAAATATGAACCCAAGTAAATAAAGACTGAACATGCTCGTTTTCAAGTAGGTGCTAAAGAATGGTTTATCAAAACCACTGTCATGGAAAATATACTGAAAAACAAAGAACAAATATGCATATTAAAAGCTAATGACACTCCTTAATCATTAGAATACAAAGCAGTATATGATTCATTTATGAAATATAATTGTTATAGGAACTAAGAATTCACTTTAAAATGTTATTTTCATTAGTAAAATAAATTTTTGAATATACTTACCCGGTGATCATGTAGCTGCAGCTCTGCTGTCCGACATTAAAAACCTACGGGCGGAATACGCCAGCGATCGCTATACAGGTGGGGGTGTACATCAACAGCGCCATCTGTCGAGTAGGTACTCAAGTACTTCTTGTCAACACAGAACCAATTTTCTCCTCGGTCCACTGGGTCTCTATTGGGGAGGAAGGGTGGGTCCTTTAATTCATGATCACCGGGTAAGTATACTGTATTCAAAAATTTATTTTACTAATGAAAATAACATTTTTCAATATTAATCTTACCCGGTGATCATGTAGCTGATTCACACCCAGGGGGGTGGGTGGAGACCAGCATACATGTTAACATTAGAAGCTAAGTATTCCGTATTTCATTTTAGCAGTTATTGAAAATAACAAACATAAAATTAATAAGTACCTGGTAAGGAAGTCGACTTGAACAATTACTCTGCCTTTTTAAGTACGTCTTCCTTACTGAGCCTCGCGATCCTCTTAGGATGCTGAGCGACTCCTAGGTGCTGAAGTATGAAGGGCTGCAACCCATACTAAAGGACCTCATCACAACCTCTAATCTAGGCGCTTCTCAAGAAAAGAATTTGACCACCCGCCAAATCAACCAGGATGCGAAAGGCTTCTTAGCCTTCCGTACAACCCAAAAACAACAATAAAAACATTTCAAGAGAAAGATTAAAAAAGGTTATGGGATTATGGGAATGTAGTGGTTGAGCCCTCACCTACTACTGCACTCGCTGCTACGAATGGTCCCAGGGTGTAGCAGTTCTCGTAAAGAGACTGGACATCTTTAAGGTAAAATGATGCGAACACTGACTTGCTTCTCCAATAGGTTGCATCCATTACACTCTGCAGAGATCTGTTTTGTTTGAAGGCCACTGAAGTTGCGACAGCTCTAACTTCATGTGTCCTTACCTTCAGCAAAGCATGGTCTTCCTCATTCAGATGAGAATGAGCTTCTCTAATCAAAAGTCTGATGTAATAAGAAACTGCGTTCTTCGACATCGGTAAAGCAGGTTTCTTAATAGAGCACCATAAAGCTTCTGATTGTCCTCGTAATGGCTTCGTACGTCTTAAATAGTACTTAAGAGCTCTTACTGGGCATAGTACTCTCTCTTGTTCGTTTCCAACCAAACTGGACAGACTTGGAATCTCGAACGATTTGGGACAAGGACGAGAAGGGAGTTCGTTTTTAGCTAAAAAACCAAGCTGTAAGGAACATGTAGCCGTTTCAGATGTAAATCCTATGTTCCTGCTGAAGGCGTGTATCTCACTGACTCTTTTAGCTGTTGCTAAGCAGACGAGGAAAAGAGTCTTCAAAGTGAGATCTTTAAAAGAGGCTGATTGAAGCGGTTCGAACCTTGCTGACATCAGGAACCTTAAAACCACGTCTAAGTTCCAACCTGGTGTGACCAACCGACGCTCCTTCGAGGTCTCAAAAGACTTAAGGAGGTCCTGTAGATCTTTGTTGTTGGAAAGATCTAAGCCTCTGTGGCGGAAGACTGCTGCCAACATGCTTCTGTAACCTTTGATCGTAGGAGCTGAAAGGGATCTTACCTTCCTTAGGTGTAAAAGGAAGTCAGCTATCTGAATTACAGAGGTACTGGTTGAGGATACTGAATTCGCCTTGCACCAGCTTCGGAAGACTTCCCATTTTGACTGGTAGACCTTGAGAGTGGATTTCCTCCTTGCTCTGGCAATCGCTCTGGCTGCCTCCTTCGAAAAGCCTCTAGCTCTTGAGAGTCTTTCGATAGTCTGAAGGCAGTCAGACGAAGAGCGTGGAGGCTTGGGTGTACCTTCTTTACATGCGGCTGACGCAGAAGGTCCACTCTTAGAGGAAGAGTCCTGGGAACGTCTACTAGCCATTGCAGTACCTCGGTGAACCATTCTCTCGCGGGCCAGAGGGGAGCAACCAACGTCAACCTTGTCCCTTCGTGAGAGGCGAACTTCTGCAGTACCTTGTTGACAATCTTGAACGGGGGGAACGCATAAAGGTCTAGATGGGACCAATTCAGAAGAAAGGCATCTATGTGAACTGCTGCTGGGTCCGGAATCGGTGAGCAATAATTTGGGAGCCTCTTGGTCATCGAGGTAGCGAACAGATCTATGGTGGGCTGACCCCACAAGGACCATAGTCTGTTGCAAACATTCTTGTGAAGGGTCCATTCTGTTGGGATGATCTGACCCTTCTGGCTGAGGCGGTCTGCCATGACATTTATGTCGCCTTGAATGAACCTCGTTACTAGAGATATGTTTCAATCTCTTGACCAGGTGAGGAGGTCCCTTGCGATCTCGAACAACGTCATCGAATGAGTCCCTCCTTGCTTGGAGATGTACGCCAAGGCTGTGGTGTTGTCGGAGTTCACTTCCACCACCTTGCCTAGAAGGAGGGACTTGAAGCTTCTCAAGGCCAGATGAACTGCCAGCAGCTCCTTGCAGTTGATGTGCAGTGCTCTTTGATCCGAATTCCACGTGCCCGAGCATTCCCGACCGTCCAGTGTCGCACCCCAGCCCGTGTCCGATGCGTCCGAGAAGAGAAGGTGGTCGGGGGTCTGAACAGCCAGTGGTAGACCTTCCCTGAGCAGAATGTTGTTCTTCCACCAAGTCAGTGCAGACTTCATCTTCTCGGAGATAGGAACTGAGACCGCTTCTAGTGTCATGTCCTTTCTCCAGTGAGCAGCTAGGTGATACTGAAGGGGTCGGAGGTGGAGTCTCCCTAACGCGATGAACTGGTCCAGCGATGAAAGCGTCCCTATCAGACTCATCCACTGTCTGACTGAACATCGGTTCTTCTTCAGCATGCTCTGGATGCATTCTTGGGCTTGACTGATTCTGGGGGCCGACGGAAAAGCCTGAAAAGCTTGACTCTGAATCTCCATACCTAGATATACTATAGTTTGGGATGGGACGAGTTGGGACTTTTCCATATTGACCAGGAGACCCAATTCCTTGGTCAGATCCAGAGTCCATTTTAGATTCTCCAGACAGCGACGACTTGACGCAGCTCTTAAAAGCCAGTCGTCCAAATAGAGGGAGGCTCTGATGTCTGCCAAATGCAGGAATTTGGCAATATTCCTCATCAGTTTGGTAAACACTAGAGGTGCCGTGTTTAGGCCAAAGCACAGGGCTTGGAACTGGTATACCACCTTCCCAAAAACGAACCTTAGAAAAGGTTGGGAATCTGGGTGGATGGGGACGTGAAAGTACGCGTCCTTTAGGTCTAACGAGACCATCCAGTCTTCCTTCCTGACCGATGCTAGAACCGACTTCGTCGTCTCCATGGTGAACGTCTGCTTGGTGACAAAGACATTTAGAGCACTGACGTCTAGCACCGGTCTCCACCCTCCTGTCTTCTTCGCCACTAAGAAGAGACGGTTGTAGAAGCCCGGGGATTGATGGTCCCGGACTATGACTACCGCTCCCTTTTGTAGCAAGAGAGACACCTCTTGCTGTAAAGCTAGCCTCTTGTCCTCCTCTCTGTACCTGGGAGAGAGGTCGATGGGAGTTGTTGCTAGAGGGGGCTTGCGCAAGAATGGAATCCTGTACCCCTCTCTGAGTAACTTCACAGACTGTGCGTCTGTGCCCCTGTTCTCCCAGGCCTGCCAGTAGTTCTTGAGCCTGGCTCCCACTGCTGTCTGAAGAAGGTGGCAGTCAGACTCTGCCTCTTGAGGACTTGGAACCCTTCTTCTTGTTGCCACGTTGACTATCGGCACGAGTACCTCTTCTGCTGGAGGTTCTGCCACGAAAGGGCGGAATGAACCTAGACGCTGGTGTGTCCATCCTAGGTCTAGGCACGGAAGGTAAAGCTGTGACTTTACGTGCGGATGACGCCACCAGGTCATGAGTGTCTTTCTGGATCAACGAGGCGGCAATCCCCTTGATCAACTCTTCAGGAAAGAGACACTTCGATAGCGGAGCAAACATCAGTTCTGACTTCTGACATGGGGTGACTCCCGCCGACAAGAAGGAGCAAAGGTGATCCCGCTTCTTGAGAACTCCAGATACGAAAGAAGCCGCAAGCTCGCCAGACCCATCCCGTATGGCTTTGTCCATGCAGGACATGATGAGCATGGCAGATTCCTTATCCGAAGGGGAGGTCTTCCTGCTCAACGCTCCCAAACACCAGTCCAGGAAGTTAAAGATCTCAAACGCACGGAAAACTCCCTTCAAAAGATGGTCCATGTCCGAAGAAGTCCAGCAAATCTTGGAGCGTCTCATAGCCAGTCTGCGGGGAGAGTCTACCAGACTTGAGAAGTCGCCCTGGGCAGAGGCAGGAACTCCCAAGCCGAGAACCTCTCCCGTGGCATACCAGACGCTAGATCTGGAAGCAAGCTTGGCCGGGGGAAACATGAAGGATGTCTTCCCAAGTTGCTTCTTGGCCTGCAACCACTCTCCCAGTACCCTTAAAGCTCTCTTGGACGAGCGAGCGAGTACGAGCTTCGTAAAGGCAGGAGCTGCTGACTGCATGCCTAAAGCGAACTCAGAGGGAGGTGAGCGTGGAGCTGCAGACACAAACTGGTCCGGATACAACTCCTTAAACAGGGCAAGGACTTTCCTAAAGTCTAAGGAGGGAGGCGTAGTCTTGGGTTCATCTATGTCGGAGTGTTGGTCGTCCAAATGCGCAGCTTCGTCGTCATCAGAGATTCCTTCATCCGAATGCTGAGGAGGAAGCGGCAAAGGAGGAGATAAAAGCTGAACGGCTGAATCCGGCAGCACGGGTGCATGCGTAGCTGCACTGGATCCAACGTCATGCCGCTGTTGGTCAGTCTGAGAGCTGGCAACAACCAAAGCGGAGTGGTGGTGCGTGGTGGGGACCACCGTGGGTTGCGGAGACTGACGCACCGCGTCAAAACACGGCAGCTTGACTCCACCTTCCTGCTGATGCGGTAGCTCACGCACGTCAACGGAGGGTGCCGCACGTCGGCTAACGTCAACATGCGTCTGGCAGGGTCGACTGCGCATAGGTGGTGGAGCTCTCACAGCCGGAGTGTGGGAGCAGGCAGCCGCAGTGTCATCTGGGCGCACAACCATGGCAGGTTGTAGGCTAACGGGTGCAGCGTCAACCTTCTCAGCACGATACTCCTGCATGAAGGAAGCTAGCTGAGTCTGCATAGACTGCAGCAAAGACCACTTAGGGTCTACAGCGGCTGGTGCGGCAACAGACGGAGTGATTGCCTGCTGCGGAACCACTCTACCTCTCTTGGGAGGTGTGCAGTCTTCGGAAGACTGCGGCGAGTCCGAACTGACCCAGTGGCTACACCTGGGCCGTTGGACTCGCTCGGAAGGGACCTTGCGCTTGAGAGGTCGTGAGACTTTGGTCCAGCGTTTCTGTCGAGAAACTTCTTCCGCAGACGAGGAATGAATGGGCTCACTCGTCTGTTTGTGGGTGGGACGATCTCGGCAAGATACGTCCTCAACCACGGAGGGAACGTCTGTCCGCTGATCAAGGCCTGTCGAACCCTTTGGTCGTACGACATTGCTTCTCCCCTGGGCTTGGGAGCTTGCAAGAGGTCCCGGACTGGGAGGACGACAGGCACGAACAGACGCACCCTCATGCGTAACACTGACACTTTTCACTGCACTGACACTCACTTCACTTCCCACTGCACTTTTACCTTTCAACTCCCTGACGTCAGCCATAAGTTGATTGCGGTCATTCGCCAATGACTCAACTCTCTCACCAAGAGCCTGAATGGCACGCATCATATCCGCCATCGAAGGTTGATGAGAGCTAGTAGGAGGGTCGGGTGTAACCACTACAGGGGAAGGAATAGGTTGTGGGGCATGGGGAGAGGAAAAATCAATAGAGCGAGACGAACTCCTCCTGATCCTATCCTTCTCTAGCCTACGTGCATACTTAAGGAATTCTTGAAAATCGAATTCCGAAAGCCCAGCGCATTCCTCACATCGATCTTCCAATTGACAGGCTTTACCCCTACAATTGGAACAAACGGTGTGCGGATCGATAGAGGCCTTCGGAAGACGCCTAGAACAGTCCCTAGCGCTACACTTCCTGTACTTGGGGACTTGAGTAGGGTCAGACATCTTGAATTAGTCAAAGGGGGGAAATCCAAAATCTATCCAAGTCGTCAACAAATAATCCAAAATCTAATCAATGAAAGTGAGAAAGTATTGAGGATAACTTCTGCACAGCAAAAGCTAATAACTAGAGAGAATACTTCACCAAATAACGTGAAAATCAACTCCAGAAAACAACAGCGTATCAAGTAGGTCTTGCCGGTGGCACGACAGAGAGAAAATTGGTTCTGTGTTGACAAGAAGTACTTGAGTACCTACTCGACAGATGGCGCTGTTGATGTACACCCCCACCTGTATAGCGATCGCTGGCGTATTCCGCCCGTAGGTTTTTTCTGTCGGGCAGCAGAGCTGCAGCTACATGATCACCGGGTAAGATTAATATTGAAAACATGTATTTCAAAGGTATATTTTTGATTGGCATAACAAACACAAGCCTTTCTTGCATGTAAAATATACTGAATGTAGAGGGCTTATAACATTATAGATCAGCTAACAGTGTGAACATGAACAAGCATCAAGGATACCTCAAGCAAACAGAAGGCTATATCACAGCAGTACTGTTCTACATTAAAGTCTTAGAATAGGCTATGATAATTAAAACCTGCCTTATAAGATGTATTTAGATTTTCTCAAATGTTGCACATTACAAAGGTGCAGACATAGGAAAATCTTAACGGAATTTTCAAGATAAAAGCTATCATTTCCATGCTTACCCAACATTCCTTATTCTAAGATAAAACATATTATTTCAATGCTTAACCAACATTCATTATGTTATGCATTTTGCAAACGTAACTAAGTTGGCAAACTCAGAATTAGAGGACTAAGTAGTGGGTTTGTATGATAATTCTACAATAAATGGCCACTAGAGGCCGCCATTTTGAAATAATCGTTCTTCTTAAAATTTTATTTATTTCAATAGGTCTTAGCAAATTGCATTGTGCTGATTCCCCCATTACCCAAAAAGTAGTTAATAACAATAAAAAATATTATTACATATGTGCTCTGTGATTAAAATTAATACCACTAAAGACAGTCTTAATATAATTTATCAATATTTATATAAGTCATCATGATAATATTTTTGAAGCTAATGGCTTCCCTACATCTAAATAAAAGATGGAAAAATCTTTCTCTACCACTCTTAATCTCCCTCTCCCCTGTGATACCTTATCATCCCAATGCATGGCATCATGTGTTGGCCAATGTGGTAACAACCCTGACTGGTGAACGTCAGACTGGGGTTTGAATCCCGCTCAAACTCATTAGTTTCTTTTGTTGCTGCAATCTCACCATCCTTGTGAGCTAAGGATAGGGGGAGCCTACAGGTCTATCTGCCGAGTCATCAGCAGCCATCGCCTGGCCCTCCCTGGTCCTAGCTTGGGTGGAGAAGGGGCTTGGGCACTGATCATATGTATATATGGTCAGTCTCTAGGGCACTGTCCTACTCGATAGGGCAATGTCACTCTCCCTTGCCCCTGCCATTCATCCATCCATCCATATACCAAAGGCACTTCCCCCAATTTTGGGGGGTAGCCGACATCAACAAAGAAACAAAACAAAAAGGGGACTACTCTCTACGTTCCTCCAGCCTAACCAGGGACTCAGCCGAGTTCAGCTGGTACTGCTAGGGTGCCACAGCCCACCCTCCCACATTATCCACCACAGATGAAGCTTCATAATGCTGAATCCCCTACTGCTGCTACCTCCGCGGTCATCTAAGGCACCGGAGGAAGCAGCAGGGCCTACCGGAACTGCGTCACAATCGCTCGCCATTCATTCCTATTTCTAGCACGCTCTCTTGCCTCTCTCACATCTATCCTCCTATCGCCCAGAGCTTTCTTCACACCATCCATCCACCCAAACCTTGGCTTCCTCTTGTACTTCATGAGGGGCCCTTAAACCTTTAAACCACGAGAGAAACATCAACCACCATGATGGCATTGTACCAAGAACTTCATACTATAGAATTCGTTGTAGACCTGTACGTACCCTGAAATCTCTTGACATCACTAAAGTGGGAATGAGGAGAGAAATAAATGCTTACAAGATAAGTACTTAAACAATAAATCTTATTATATTAATTCTGTTTATTTCAATTAATCTTACCTTACCATTCATTATGCTGACTATTCCACACTGTTGGAGGTTTCAAGTGGTGGAGAGAGACATATAATACACTAATTTTAACATAAATTCAAACCCAAAAAAACTTAATACATCTCGCCTCCCAATCATTTTTAATCCTCTCATGATCCTGTATTTTTTACAGTGAAAAATGTCATAAGTCAATCTATTTACATTGATGTCTTGTAGAGTAAATGACTAAGAAATGAAGATACAAACTGAAAATAGCATTAGAGAGCTGAATAAGTCTTAAGACAACCATCTATATGGAATTTATTAACCCTTTTACCCCCAAAGGACGTACTGGTACGTTTCACAAAAGCCATCCCTTTACCCCCATGGACGTACCGCTACGTCCTTGCAAAAAAATGCTATAATTTTTTTTTTCTTTATATTTTTGATAATTTTTTGAGAAAATTCAGGCATTTTCCAAGAGAATGAGACCAACCTGACCTCTCTATGACAAAAATTAAGGATTTTAAAGCAATTTAAAAACGATATACTGCAAAATGTGCTGGGAAAAAAATAACCCCCTGGGGGTTAAGGGTTGGAAATTTCCAAAGAGCCTAGGGGTAAAAGGGTTAATAATGCTTTGACAACCCGCAGGCTTGGATTTAGTCAGAATTACAAAAGTATAATAATCCATATCAATGACTACAGTATACCCAAAGAAAAAATCAAATAATTCTTATTTGCTAGTACCCAGGGTCACAATTTGAACATAAGCCCTGGTCTGTTTTCTATTAACCCTGTATTATCCTCTTTTTTTTTTTTAATATGACTTATTTTGGAATCATCAAGAAACTATCAGCTGAGGAATCCCATTCTCCTGAATCAATGCAATATCTTTGCATATTTATTCTCATTGTGGACTGTTGTTATCACTTATAAGAGGTAAGTGTGTATGTATGGATGTACAGTATGTATGTGTTTCTATATATATATATATATATATATATATATATATATATATATATATATATATATATATACATGTCTGTATGTATATATATTAACATATATGTATATGTACACAATATATATTTACACATGCATGCATATATACAAACATTTTATATATATATATATATATATATATATATATATATATATATATATATATATATATATATATATATATATATATAATATATATATATATATATATATATATATATATATATATATATACATATATATATACAGGGTATATATATATACATATATATATACAGGGTATATATATATATATATATATATATATATATATATATATATATATATATATATATATATACATACAGAGTATCTGTATGTACAGTATATATATATATATATATATATATATATATATATATATATATATATATATATATATATATATATATATATATATATATATATATATATATATATATACAGTATATATTTACACACACAATATATATATATATATATATATATATATATATATATATATATATATATATATATATATATATATATATATATATATATATATATATATATATATATATATATATATATATATATATATATATATATAAGCGCTCCTCATCCGCCCACCTATAACTACCATCACCTTATTATAAAATCTCACCCAAGTTTCCAGCTTCAATAAAGAACACTCCTATTAAAGGAGAAGAATTTATATCGACGTAGAAATAAATTTTGAGAAGCTTTGTGAAGCCAAGGACTGTCTATACTTTAAAGAGTATTACCGCTTCGCAAAAATTACGACCGACAAGCAGTAAAGTAGAGATCTAAGCTACCCATTAAACCCAGTATAAAATGACAAATTCGAAGATAATTTGTATTTTTCCTAACCTTACAAACCTTAGCTATTTAAAGAGGGTTTACCTTTTAGCACAGCTGAAATGACGAGCCAATAGTTTTAACGAGGGTTACTTACCCCCGCGCTAGTTAGCGGGGGGGGGGGGGGAAGGGTAGCTTGCTACCCCTCCCCCTCCACACACCGGTGACTTGCTTCACTTCACTTAGAGGTAGGACTTGACTTGGGGGTCAGGGATGGCGGGCACATATGTGTAAATAGCTAAGGTTTGTATGGTTAGGAAAAATACAAATTATCTTCGAATTTGTCATTTGTTCCGTAACCGAAATACAAACCACGCTATTTACAGAGGGTGACTTACCCCTTAGGAAGGGTGGAAAGTCCCCAGCCTTACTGACTTCGGCTTGCCCGGGGTCTCGATCCCTCAGTGAGCAGCACTAGAGAGAGGGAGCCCCTGTACCTCACAAGTTCCTAGCATCGCTAGGAACGAGTGGCCTACATAAGCAGTGTGAGGAGGAGAGTGTGACTCGTCCTATGAAGTTGACCTTGAGACCTTCAGATAGGAATTCTAGGATAGGACGTTCCCAATACCACCTCTTCAGGGTATGGGAGACGCAACAGTATTAAGCTTAATACTAGGAGCACAAAGAAGCATGGGTTACCTGCAGAGGTCGAGGTCAGCTATTATTATTATTATTATTATTACTATCCAAGCTACAACCCTAGTTGGAAAAGCAAGATGCTATAAGCCCAGGAGCTCCAACAGGGAAAAATAGCTCAGTGAGGAAAGGAAATAAGGAAATAAATAAATGAAGAGAACACATTAACAATAAATCATTCTAAAATAAGAAACAACGTCAAAACAGACATGTCATATAATAAACTATCAACAACATCAAAAACAAATATGTCATAAATAAACTATAAAAAGACTATGTCTGCCTGGTCAACAAAAAAGCATTTGCTCCAACTTTGAACTTTTGAAGTTCTACTGATTCAACCACGCGATTAGGAAGATCATTCCACAACTTGGTCACAGCTGGAATAAAACTTCTAGAGTACTGCGTAGTATTGAGCCTCGTGATGGAGAAGGCCTGGCTATTAGAATTAACTGCCTGCCTAGTATTACGAACAGGATAGAATTGTCCAGGGAGATCTGAATGTAAAGGATGGTCAGAGTTGTGAAAAATCTTATGCAACATACATAATGAACTAATTGAACGACGGTGCCAGAGATTAATATCTAGATCAGGAATAAGAAATTTAATAGACCGTAAGTTTCTGTCCAACAAATTAAGATGAAAATCAGCAGCTGAAGACCAGACAGGAGAACAATACTCAAAACAAGGTAGAATGAAAGAATTAAAACACTTCTTCAGAATAGATTGATCACCGAAAATCTTGAAAGACTTTCTCAATAAGCCTATTTTTTGTGAAATTGAAGAAGACACAGACCTTATATGTTTCTCAAAAGTAAATTTACTGTCGAGAATCACACCTAAAATTTTGAAAGAGTCATACATATTTAAAGAAACATTATCAATACTGAGATCCGGATGTTGAGGAACCACCGTCCTTGACCTACTTACAATCATACTTTGAGTTTTGTTAGGATTCAACTTCATACCCCATAATTTGCACCATGCACTAATTCTAGCTAAATCTCTATTAAGGGATTCACCAACCCTAGATCTACATTCAGGGGATGGAATTGATGCAAAGAGAGTAGCATCATCTGCATATGCAACAAGCTTGTTTTCTAGGCTAAACCACATGTCATGTGTATATAGTATGAAAAGTAATGGGCCAAGAACACTACCCTGTGGAACACCAGATATCACATTCCTATAATCACTATGGTGCCCATCAACAACAACTCTTTGAGATCTATTACTTAAAAAATCAATAATAATGCTAAGAAACGACCCACCCACTCCCAACTGTTTCAGTTTGAAAACAAGGGCCTCATGATTAACACGGTCAAAGGCAGCACTAAAATCAAGGCCAATCATACGAACTTCCCGACCACAATCAAGGGATTTCTGTACAGCATTGGAGATTGTAAGAAGGGCATCACATGCTCCAAGGCCTTTACGAAAACCAAATTGCAAACTAGGGAGTAGATGATTACCTTCAGCAAACCTATTAAGACGTTTTGCCAGAAGACGTTCAAAAACTTTAGATAATATGGGAGTTATGGAAATTGGGCGGTAATCAGTGGGACTTGAGCTACCACAAACACATTTACATAGAGGAGTAACATTACCAATTCTCCAACTAGTGCTAAAAGCTCCTCTTCTTGCTAACTTGCGCAAAATAACAGATAACTTTGGAGCTAAGAAATCTGCTCTTTATAAAAAACAAAGGAAAAATACCATTTGGGTCTACACCTCCATAAGCATCAAGGTCCATCAACAGAGCTTTAATCTCACGAGATCGAAAAGCTAAACTAGTTAGTTTAGCCTCAGGAAAACAGGAATGAGGACATTCAAGTTTTTCATTACTCTGTTTACTGTCAAAAACATCAGCCAAAAGGGTTGCCTTTTCCTTTGGACAGTGAGTGACTGAGCCATCTGGTTTAAGTAAAGGAGGAACTGTTGCATCTACACCAAAGAGGACCAGGATGCTACTTCCCCAAGAGAGGGGAGAATGAAGAAAGAAGTAAGGGTCAGACATACTCTTTCATTCACGCAGACTAAGACCGGGTAACAACGCCCTCAACCTACTGCTACTTGTCCAAAAAGGAGCCTGAGGTTAGACCAGCTATTGTGCAGCCACCACAGGGCCGATAGAAAACGTATCGAGGCTCCTGTGGGTCACGTCTTGCAGGTAGTGGGCTGTGAAGGTCGTTTGACGCTTCCAGACCCCAGCTTGAAGTACCTGCATCACAGAGAAGTTTCTCTTGAAGGCCAGGGATGTAGCAATCCCCCTGACATCGTGGGCCCGAGGGCGACGTGATGGAGGAGGGTCAGGATTCAGGGCATGGTGGATAACCCTTCGAATCCAAGCTGAGATGGTGTTCCTGGTGACCCTCCTCTTAGTCCTGCCTGTGCTCACAAACAAAGCTCGCACATGAGGACGGACTGCAGCCGTTCTCTTCAAGTAGTGCCTCAGACACCTCACTGGACATAGTAGCAGCTGGTCTGGGTCGCTTGTTACAGAATGGAGACTCGCGATCCTGAAAGAGTCGAACCGAGGATCCGGCACTCCAGGATTCTGAGTCTTGGCAACAAACTCAGGGACGAACCTGAACGTTACCTCCCCCCATCCCCTTGAATGGGCGATGTCGTACGAGAGACCATGAAGTTCACTAACTCGCTTGGCCGAAGCCAAGGCGAGTAGAAAAGCCGTCTTCCAAGACAGGTGGCGATCAGAGGCCTGGCGTAATGGCTCGAAGGGAGGTCTCTTAAGAGACCTGATGACTCGAACCACGTTCCAAGGAGGGGGTCTCACTTCCGACTGGGGGCAGGTAAGCTCATAGCTACGTATGAGTAAAGAGAGTTCTAGTGATGAAGAAATATCCACGCCCAACAATCTGAAGGCCAAGCTTAAGGCTGAGCGATAGCCTTTCACTGCCGAGACAGAAAGGCGCATTTCTTCTCGCAGATACACGAGGAAGTCCGCTATTGCTGGAATAGTGGCATCGAGTGGAGAGATACCCCTTCCATGACACCAACCACAAAAGAATCTCCACTTTGCTTGGTAGACTCCCTCAGAGGACCTTCGCAGGTGCCGAGACATTCTCTTCGCAACCTGTTGCAAAAAGCCTCTCTCCGCGAGGAGACGCTGGATAGTCTCCAGGAGTGAAGCCGAAGCGAGGCTACGGCCCTGTGAGGGACGCCGGAGTGGGGTTGTCTGAGAAGCTCGTGTCGTGGAGGAAGCTCCCTCGGGAGTTCCGTCAGGAGCTGCAGAAGGTCCGGAAACCATTCCGCGTGATGCCATCGTGGAGCTACCAGAGTCATCGAACAGTTGACCGATATTCTGGTCCTGTTGAGCACCCTACTCATCAGACAGAACGGTGGGAAGGTGTACACGTCGATGTTGTCCCACCGTTGCTGGAAAGCATCTTGCCAGAGTGCCTTGGGGTCCGGGACTGGGGAGCAGTACAGGGGCAGCTTGAAGTTCAAGACTGTCGCGAACAAGTTCACAGTCGGGGAACCCCACAAAGTCAGGACTTTGTTGGCTATCTGAGGATCCAAAGACCACTCGGTACTCACTATCTGCGAAGCTCTGCTCAGACTGTCGGCAAGCTGATAGTGTTATCGAGTGGGTTTCGGTCCACCTCAGAGTCTCTACTGCAAGATGGGATAGCTGTTGCAAAAAAGTGCCTCCCTGCTTGTTCATATAAGCCACTACCGTGGTGTTGTCGCTCATCACCACCACGGAGTGACCCGCCAGGGACCGTTGGAACTGCTGAAGAGCCAGAAAGACGGCCTTCAATTCTAGCAGGTTGATGTGTAGGCACTTTTCTGATTCTGACCAAAGGCCTGAGGCCCTCTGGTTCAGAACGTGTGCTCCCCACCCTTCTTTTGACGCGTCCGAAAACAGAGTCAATTCCGGGAGGAGGACGAGAAGACTCACTCCCTTCCGCAGGTTCTCGTCGACCAGCCACCACCGCAAGTCCGTCTGTTCCAGAGACCCCATTGGGATCAGAATGTCCGGGGAATCGGATCCTTGATTCCACCGGGACTTGAGCCGCCATTGAAGGGATCTCATCCTGAGGCGGCTGTTTGGAACCAGACGGGCCAGGGAGTATAGGTGGCCTAAGAGACGCAACCACGATTGGGCGGGGAGTTCTTTTCGCCTGAGGAAGGGTTCCGCCACCCTCCTCAGTCTTGCTATTCGGTCGTCTGATGGAAAGGCTTTGTGGAGATTGGTGTCTATTAGCATGCCTAGATAAACCAGTCGTTGGGACGGCTGCAGAGAGGACTTCTCGAGGTTTACCACGATCCCCAGATCCTGGCAAAGATCCAGAAGCCTGTCTCGGGGCCGAAGAAGGGTTGACTCCGAGTCTGCTAGGATCAGCCAATCGTCCAGATAACGGAGACGAATGCCGTTCCTGTGCGCCCAAGATGAAATCAGGGTGAAAACTCTGGTGAACACCTGAGGAGCTGTGGAGAGACCGAAACACCACCTTGAACTGGTAGATATTGTTGTCTAGGCAAAATCTCAGGTACAGTACTTCCTGGAAGACGGATGGATTGGGATCTGGAAGTACGCGTCCTTTAGATCCAGTGTGCACATGAAGTCTTGTGGTCTCACCGCAAGTCTGACCGTGTCTGCTGTCTCCATGCTGAACCGGGTTTGTTTGACAAACCTGTTTAGAGCTGAGAGATCGATGACGGGTCTCCAGCCTCCAGTAGCCTTCTCTACAAGAAAGAGTCGACTGAAGAAGCCTGGGGAGCCGTCCACGACCTCCTGGAGAGCACCCTTCTCGAGCATGGTCTCGACTTCGGCCTGAAGGGTCAGCCCCTTTGCCGATCCCGTGGCATAGGAGCTCAACGACACTGGATTCGCTGTCAGGGGAGGTTGAGATGTTGTGAACAGGACGCGATAGCCTTGGCCGATCACTGAGACCGTCCAAGCATCGGCCCCATGTTGCTGCCACCTGCGGACACAACGCTGAAGGCATCCCCCCCACAGGTGGACACGCAGGAGGACTGCCACCCCTAGGGCTTGCGGCTGCGGCCGCCACCCCTAGAAGTCTTGCCTCCCCTGGAGGACTTACCGCCCCTCTTGACCTTGGCTGGAAAGGGCTGGGGCTTAGACACCACCTTCTTAGATTCCGGTGCCTGTTTGGGAGCCTTACGAGGCTGTTGCTGCTGTTGTAGCGGGGCTGGAGGCTTATAGGGCCGAGTTGTAAGGGCCCTATGGAGGAGGGAGTCTGTGCTGGATTTCCTCCACCTCTCAGCCGTTCGCTCCATGTCTTGAGGCTCAAACAGGTTCTCCCCCAGAAGGGAAGCATGTCGGAGCCTACACACATCTACAGCGGGGACCTTCGGATGGAATCTCTCGGACACAGCATCGCGACGCTTCAACACCGAGTTGGCCCACAGGGTGGTAACCTGGTGCGCCAAAAATTCAATGGAGCGGGTGCCCGAGAGCAAGAAGGTCTCCAGGGCCTTCCTATTGGTCTCCTTGGACAAGTCCTCGGAGCACAATAGGATGCCCAGAGATCCTCGCCAAAAGTCCAGCCACGAAGTGGCCTGCATGGCACACTTAGCGACCTTCTCGTGGCTAAGGATCTCTGCCGCCGAGAATGACACCTGCCGGGCAGAGAGTTTCTCAAGGGGAACTCCCTTCGCCAGCTCCTCCACAGAGTGATGGAGAGAAGAGCGAGGTTGTGCTCACCCAGGATCTCGAAATACCTCCTCTGCTGAAGAGGAGGAGGAGGGATGAGCTTGTTCCCGGCAGTGGAACGACTGGAGGAGGCAAGAAGTGCGAGCTGAGCGTTGGCCCTAGCCCTGGCACTCTTCAGCCCCCGAGACCAGGGCAGAGCCGCACCTGTCTTCGGGGCCTTCCGAACGTCAAACACTTCATCCAAAATCGTGTCTTTGCCTTCACGGGGGGCGATGACTGGATCCATAAGCCCGTTAAGTTGCCTTATCAGGCTTAGGACCTGCCAGAAGGCATGTTCGGATTCTTGCTGTTCTCCTCCCTGCAGGCTGGCAGCTAAGTCTCCTGCCCCAGGGATCTCTTCCTGGGGTGACACGTGGACATTCCCCCGGGTAGTCGTGGGTTCCTGACGAATCCTTGCAGAGGATTTAGGGACGGTCTTGGAGTCCTTGGATTCCCTCCTGGAAGGGATACAGGATCCCAACAACGAGGTTCGAGGGGCCCCTTCCTCACGAGACGATTCTCCTGCATGAAGCGAAGTCTCCCCCCCTGGTGCCGAGGGGAAGACTACCGCCCCACTGGACTCACCTGAGGACGGAAAGGCCTCGTCCACGGGAGAAGGAGAGAGCACTCGTGCAGGAGAAGGGACCTTCGCGACCGACCTCTTGGGAACCAACTTCGCCCTGGGGGAAGTCACCACACAAGTCCACTCCTCTCTTTCTCTTCAGCGTAGGAGAGACAGCCGTTGGTTTGTTAACCTGGTCGGCGAGTGCTGGTTTCATAACCCTCACTAACGCCCGTGCCAGAGGACCAAACCAAGTCTGTTGCTCCAAGGACACAGAGTCCGAAATCCTCGCTAAAGGGAAAGGGATCGGGGGATCCTTTGGAGTGGACACCACGGTACCTGCCTGAAAAGAAGGTGGGGAAGAATGATGTACTAACCTCTCCTCGTCCTGCACTACCAACCTGTGTTTGGGTGGAGGTGATCCCGAGTGCCGTCTAGGAACACGCGTTCCTGCTGCTACCACCGGCTGCGGAATTCGCCGCGAACGATGGTCGCGCGAGGGCGAATGGTCGCGCGGGTGAGCGATCGTGCAGGTGCGCAGGCGAACGATCGCGCGGGCGTGCAGGCGAATGATCGCGCGGGCGCGCAGGCGAGCGGTCGCGCGGGCGAGTGGGCGCAAGGGTGGGCAGGTGAATGAACGCGTGTCCGAGGCGGCGAACGCAAGCGTTGGCGCGACAGCGAGGAAACGCGCTGCCGCGTGGGTGAGGAAGACTGCTGGCGATGTAGATCCACAGGCGATCGATGATGAGCTGGTGAGCGCGGACGCGCAGGTTGGCGATGGCGCGATGTGGCATGTCGACGCGTTGGCGAGCAGCATGCGCAGGTGAACGACCGCGCAATGGCGAGCGATGGCGAGCAGCATGCGCAGGTGAGCGATCACGCGATGGGGAGCGATGGCGATCAGCATGCGCGGGAGGGCGATCGCGCGATGGCGAGCAGCATGGGCAGGTGGGCGATCACGTGATGGGGAGCGATAGTGATCAGCATACGCAGGAGGGCGATCGTGCGATGGAGAGCAGCATGCGCAGGTGGGCGATCGCGTGATGTTCCTTCAGAAGCGTTGGAGAACGTTGACGCGCCAGCTGTCGCTGTTGAATAGGCGATACTAAAATCGCCTGTGCGTGCTGGCGAGCAGGTGAACGCTGGCGAGGAGGTGATCGCTGGCGCGTAGGTGATCGCTGGCGAGGAGGTGATCGCTGGCGCGTAGGTGATCGCTGGCGAGGAGGTGATCGCTGGCGCGTAGGTGATCGCTGGCGAGCAGAAGGTCGACACGTGTCATGTGAAACGACAGGTGGCGCGGCGAGGGCAGGTGGTGCGGCACGTTCACGAGCAGGAACTGGAAGATCGCTGGCGCGTTGGCGAACATGTGCTTTTGACACGCGCAGCACGATGTTGCGTAGCCACAGGACCAGGCAGATGGTGAGCAGGGAGCTCAGCAGGAACCGTAGGATGGTCAGAGACCGCAGGGCGATGGTCCTCAAATGAGCGCTGACGCTCAGAAGAGAGCTGACGAGCAGGAGAGCGCTGGCGAGGAGGGCGAACATCAGGAGAGTCTTGACGAGCAGGAGATCGCTGACAAGCAGGAGAGCGCTGAAGATCAGGAGAGCGCCTGTGCGCTAGCACTGCTCGTGGAAGGGAAGGATCCCTTACCCCGGAAGGGACCGTTGCCCATCGGGTGACGAGTTCTCCAGAAGGCGAAGATCTGGCAGGAGATGGTGAACGGTCTGCAGAGAGGTTCAAGGAAGACGGAGCTGTAGGTTGAGGCTGACGAGGAGAGTTCCCCTCGGAGGATGAAGACCCAAAAAGGCGCCTCCTAGCCCCCCTGTAAGGGGAAGGGAGGCCCTTGCGGCGTAGCGAACGGTGAGCCATACGGCGGAGGCGGCCTCGGGGAAGATCGTCGGGACCATTGGTCCTCCGAAGGGGAGTCTCCGTCAAAGCACTTCCCTCAGAAGGAAGCTGAGCAGCAGCAGAGACCGAAGGACTCACTTCCCCCTTCGAAGGATGTACAGAAGGGGGAGGAGAGCCTTTAGCACCATCATCTGCAACAGCACCTGCGTGGATTGCCCAGCCACGTCGGAGGCCTCTGTCACAACGACGTCGACAATAGACAGGGGGTCTACCTCCGCTACCGCCGGCGACTGCTTAACAGCGGCCCCCAACGAGAAAAGGTCAATAAAAGCGACCCTGGAGGGCAAGCCCTTAAGCCCCAGGGACGACCAAATCTGTAAAAGATCATCATTGGTTAAGGCATTATCAATAACCTCCCCCGGAGAAGGAGGGGGAACCGCCTCGCTATGGGAGGCAACACCCTCTCCCCCCACCCAAGGTCGGGAAACAGAACTAGGACCTGCGCTCCCACTCGGCCGACTCTCCTTAGGAGGAGGACGAGGGGGAGCTTCGGAGGAGGTTTGAGTGGCGGAAGAAGAGTCCCGAGAACCTTCCTCCTTCAAGGCTAACCCCGAAGGAGAACGGTCTCTCTTGGACTTCTTCTTACGCCGATGGCCAAACCTTTCCCACTGGGAGGCAGACCACTCCCTGCACTCACGGCACATGTTCTCCTGGTCACACCGTCGGCCCCGACATTGAGGGCAAAGGGTGTGCGGATCCGTAGTTACGTCCGACATGAAAGTCCCACAAGGACGACCGGCAACTCCAGGGCATGTACGCATCGTAAAGAAATAATAATGAAGGTCAACTTCCAACCAACACACACGCTGAAAAGAAAAAGCAGAAAATTAAAGGCTGTCACGAGGACGATGAGCAGACACGTCTGATCACCGCCGAGCCAAAAGTGAAGTGAAGCAAGTCACCGGTGTGTGGAGGGGGGAGGGGTAGCAAGCTACCCTTCCCCACCCCCCGCTAACTAGCACGGGGGTAATTAACCCTCGTTAAAACTATTGGCTCGTCATTTCAGCTGCGCTAAAAGGTAAACCCTCTGTAAATAGCGTGGTTTGTATTTCGGTTACGGAATAACTAACAATTAAAAGTAAAGAACGGAAGAACACACAACAGATGATGTCAGGAAAGGTTATGTGATAACATCAGTGACCAGAAGGTCACCACCAACTACTGTACAGTACTCCTCTTAAAAGAAGATTCTGGAACATCTCTCACTTTTGATAAAGGGAAAATATTGCAAGAAAATAAATAAAAATTGTAAATAGGGAACTAATGTTGTCCTAGAACTGATATAAGTTCAGGTATCCTTTAGAAGAATAAATATTTATGATGATGGTAATGATATATTTTCTGATACACCAACCTACAGTCCTTATACTGCATTAACAGCCTATATAAAAGGCTTCTGGACTACATCAAAAAATTGGATTACATAAAAGGAAATAGACAACAAATATACATCAATAAATCAATTTTCTTATTTTTTTTAACATAGAAGCAGCAGCTCAAAATGTAAGCTAAAAAAAAAAAAACCCTCAACAGCCAAAACAACAATATACTGATGAATATTCCCAAAATTATGACAAAGGTTTGTATACACCCTTAAACCAAACTTGAAATAACAATACAGTATAATACTTAATTCAGCCTGAACTGTTTGTCGACTAAAGTTTGGCTTCCAGCATTATTTTCCACTTCCTCAATCTCTCTCTTGCTTATAATTTGCTACTATAGAAACCCACAAAAATATTTCTGGATCTTCCTATACAGAATTTGGATCTTTGACAATTTATCATAGAAGATAAAAATCTAATAAAAAACTTTATAACCAAAATGCTGTTACTTACCTCTGAAAGTTCTGATGAGGCTACCCAAATAATATCGACCAACAAGAGAACAAAGATACCCAGGGCAAGGCGCCGCCCATGAGCCATGGTGGAACATCACCTGGAGAAACATGGAGATAAGTTATACATACATACAAACATACACCAAGGCACTTCCCCCAATTTTGGGGGGGTAGCCGACATCAACAAATGAAACAAAACAAAAAAGGGGACCTCTACTCTCTACGTTCCTTCAGCCTAACAAGGGACTCAACCGAGTTCAGCTGGTACTGCTGGGGTGCCACAGCCCACCCTCCCACATTATCCACCACAGATGAAACTTCATAATGCTGAATCCCCTACTGCTGCTACCTCCGCGGTCATCTAAGGCATCGGAGGCAGCAGCAGGCCCTACCGGAACTGCGTCACAATCGCTCGCCATTCATTCCTATTTCTAGCACGCTCTCTTGCCTCTCTCACATCTATCCTCCTATCACCCAGAGCTTTCTTCACTCCATCCATCCACCCAAACCTTGGCCTTCCTCTTGTACTTCTCCCATCAACTCTTGCATTCATGGAAAAAATTAAATACTGTATACACAGTGCCCCGTAAAGATGAAGAATATAGACACAATTGGACTACGATCATGTATTATTTTTAGCATCTCAAGAAAATATTTTAGTCGCCAAAAAAAATTTTACATACCAGTATTATTACAAAAAAAATACCAATATTTTTTTTCTGTAGAGTACTGTAATTTCTATTTTTCCTAACTATACAAACCTGAATCCTTAAATAGAAGTATGATTTCAGTGAAGCTTGAAACTCAGCTACTATACTCCGGATAGCAAGGTTGGTAGCGTCGCGGATTTCTATTACAGAGGTCCCGAGTTCGGTCCCCGCCAGGGACGCGAATACCGTGAGACCTTCTACCGGGGGGTACTCCCAGGGTGGCGCCTGGGGGGGAGGTTAGAGGGGACTAGTGATAGTCCCTGCTGGCTAATGGTCGCCCTAGGAGAACGATGTAAATCGTCTCAGTGGAGACCTAAAACCCGCAACTTTAACTTTTTTAAAAATCATAAAGTGTCAAAAGTTACTGGCGGGTAGCAGGAAATCCCTCTATGTAAATATGGAAGCCAATTTGACCATCTAGGAATTGCCAAGCAGTTGAGGTCGGAAGTGTAACTTACGGGTCTAAGGTTTGTATAGTTAGGAAAAATACAAAATTACTTTATAATACCTGTGAATTGTTCTTACACACATACAAACCCTTGTTCTACAAAAGGAGGCTTAGCCTTAGAAAGGAGGAAGTTCTTACAACAAAATTGGCTAGTTTAAAATCTCAGGATGTTAAAGGGTGCAAGAGTATTAACTCTAATCCCCCTCTTCTCAACCTGAGAATAGGTTCCCAAGTGGTAGGCTAGGTACATTATCTATTTGTCAACAGTCATGGATGAACCTATCCTTATTAGGACAGGCTATCTGAAATGTATAGCTATTAAGAGTAATGAGTTTACATTCCTGAACATCTTAGCCTCAAAAGAAGGAAGGGGGGGAGGGCATACTTCCATCTAAACAATAGAAGAGTTACTCGGTATGGTAGCTTACTTGCATCAGAGTCTGCTCCTACAAATAATGGCACCCAAAGGGAGGAGTGAGAAGAGAAAAAATACAGGGCCAGACATTCTAACTCTTATCTTATGTTGTTGCAACTGCTATCTTAGAAGAGATGCTTTTTGTTTTGTGAGGGAATTAGGTACACACCACCACCTGTTAGGCCACTACCATAGATCCAAGAGAGAACATGTCAAGAAATTTGTAGTTATATTCTCTCAGGTAATGGGCCGTGAATATTGTCTGGTGTTTCCAGCCACCTGCCTTAAACACTTGCACCACTAACAGGTTCTTCTGAAAGACAAGTGTTGCACCAACCCTCCTACCTTTGTGAGGGTGTGCCTATGCATATTCTTCAGGAATCCCCAATGAAAGGGAATATGCACTACTTATTGTTTCTTTTAGATTTTTTTCTTACACCTGTTCAAACTAACAAACAGGCTTTGAAGCTGCAGTCTGAATCATTGGGCTTACTTCAGGTAACGTCTTAGTGACCTCACAGGACAAAGAAGTCAGTCCTGCAGATAGTCAATGATGCCCCCAAGGGAGGGAGGCAGAAGATGGAGGTCTCAAACTTTGAATCCCCTACAGCTGAGATCTGAATTTTAGCAATAAAATCCAGAATGAAGGTGAAGGAAACTCTTCTCCACCCCTCAGAATGACTAATGTTGTAGGACATGCAGTATATCTTGCCTACTCGCTTCACTGTAGCCAAGGCAAACAAGAACAGTATTTCAAGTCAGGGCTATACCTGACACTTGCCATTAAGGCTCATACTGTACAGCAGTCTCTTTTTGGGGATTTTACAAATGTGGTAACAACCATGCATGTGAATTGAGTTCTTTTGGTGTACATAATTGCTTAAAGCTCATTATCAGCATTGACAGTTCCCAGAATGAGGAGAGGTCATGGCTTTTAACCCTTTTAGCCCCAATGGACGTACGGTACGTTTCACAAAACTCATCCCTTTAACCCCATGGATGTACTGGAACATCCTTGCAAAAAACTGCGATTTACATTTTTTTTCATATTTTTGATAACTTTATAAGAAATTTCAGGCATTTTCCAAAAGAATGAGATCAACCTGATCTCTCTATGACGACAACTAAGGCTGTTAGAGCAATTTAGAAAAAAAAAAATATATTGCAAAATGTGCTTGAAAAAAAAAAAAACGCCTGTGGGTTAAGGGTTGGAAAGTTCCAAATAGCTTGGGGGTAAAAGGGTTAAGTTTAAGGACTTGGCTCAATGCTAAGCAATAGCCTTTCACTGCTGAGACTGAGAGGAGCTCCCCTCAACGAAGGTTGGAGAGAAAGTCCGCAATTAGAAGATAAGCTCAGAACTGAAAAGTATTCCTTCCATAGAACCAATTACAGTAGAGAAGATTGCCCACTTTACCTGACAGACTACTATCTAGGATTTTTGGAGATACCCAGAAATCTCCTTTCCATTGCCTTGCGAAAAGCCTTTTGCTCTAAACGAGATGCTGGATACTTTTTAACGATGAAAGACCTGGGATGTGACAGTCTTGTGGTAAATCTCAACATGCGGCTGACACAACAGGTCAGGAAGTGGGGGTTAACTCCCTTGGAAACTCCACCAGAAGCAGTAAGAGGTCCAAATACCATTCTAACTGCAGCCATAGCAAAGCTATTACTCATAGATAGGTTGATCGCAGATCTGACCCCATTGAGGACTTTCCTCAAGAGGCAGAACGGGGAGGAACACAAACGTCCAGGTTGTTCTATGGGTGTTGGAAGGCCTCCTGGATTGTCGCCTGTGGCTTGGTACTGTGAGCAGTATACCGGACGCTTGCAGTTTAGGGACATCACAAAAAGGTCTATGTTTGCCGTACCCCACAAAGATGAAAAATTTGGAGGTAATTTGTAATTTTCCTAGATATACATCCTTGAACTCTTTGCTTTGGATATACTGTTCGGGTATAGCTGGAAATTAGCCATAAACGTTTTACATAAGGTATAACAACTCCAAGCTAGTTAGTGAGGGGTAGCAGGGAGTAGACCAACTACCACACTTACACACTCACCCAATGCATTACATAACTTTTGATTGCAGGCAGGACTTACTAGGGGATAGGCAATGGTGGGAAAAGTATGAGTAAAGAGCACAGGTTTGTATATTGTAGTTGGGAAAAACACAAATTGCTTCCATATTTGTCATTTGTTCCTACACACATACAAACCTTTCACTCTTTACTATGGAGACTCACCCTTAGGTGGGTAGAAATCTGAACCTCAACTGACTGGAAACAACCTGAGATAAGACTCTGAGATAATGCAAGTATGAGAGAGGTACCTTGACACCTCGTGAACTCTCGGTTCGTTAAGCTAGGGAGTTGATAGTCTAGCCTAGGGGATTATGCTAAATGTATAGAAACTAAACACTGAGACTTGACCAGGTAAGGATATTGGAGAGGGTAACACTTCTCTAAATTAACCCACAGTTAATTGGGGGACAGGGTGGCAGGCCCATGTGTATAAATAGTGTAGTGTTTGTTTTTTTCAAGGGAAAATACAATTATCATTAATCTGTCATTTGTTCAAGCGCAAACAAAAACACACTACTATTTATATTGGGTAGACTCACACTTAAGAGGGAGGAAGTCCTTTACCAACTGGTTTTGGTATTTGACCCGGGGTTCTCTCTACTTTGGTAAGACTAAAGTAGTAAGAACCCTTAGCCCCACTAAATTCTCGTGCTATGCCCTATAAGGGGCAAGCGTTATTAGCGGCCTGCAGAAGTTAGCATGTTTGTGAAACTCTCAACGCGGCTGGTCTTTAATGTAGGAACTCATATACAAACCGAGAATCCTTAGGATACACAAGTGAAATGACTTACCAGTAGAGAGGTGAGGTCTACTTATGCTGAGGGGCTATCGTGCTGTTTTTCCCCATGGGGGGAAAGGGTGAAAAGAAGAAAGACGCAGTCATCCTCCTCTTTCACCCCAGAATAATCCAGGTAACTTCCGCCCTAAACACTCTGCTATCTGTCTAACAAAGAGCTTGGGGTTTTTCCCCATGGGGGGAAAGGGTGAAAAGAAGAAAGAGGCAGTCAGTCTCCTCTTTCACCCCAGAATAATCCAGGTAACTTCAGCCCTAAACACTCTGCTATCTGTCTAACAAAGAGCTTGGGGTTTTTCCCCATGGGGGGAAAGGGTGAAAAGAAGAAAGAGGCAGTCATCCTCCTCTTTCACCCCAGAATAATCCAGGTAACTTCAGCCCTAAACACTCTGCTATCTGTCTAACAAAGAGCTTGGGGTTTTTCCCCATGGGGGGAAAGGGTGAAAAGAAGAAAGAGGCAGTTATTCTCCTCTTTCACCCCAGAATAATCCAGGTAACTTCAGCCCTAAACACTCTGCTATCTGTCTAACAAAGAGCTTGGGGTGTTTAGATCACTTGTTATGCAGCCACTATAGGACCTATGGAGAATATATCTACATTCCTGTGGAGGGAACTCCCTAGGGATCTCCATAAGGAGTTGCAGAAGGTCTGGAAACCACTCTGCATGATGCCACAGCAGAGCTATAAGCGTTATTAGTAAGTTCCTGCTTACTCGTACTTGGTTGAAGACTTTTCTCATCAGACAAAATGGGGGGAACGCGTAAACGTCCATATCCTCCCATTGATGTTGGTATGCATCTTGCCGAAGAGATTGGGCATTCAGGACTGGTGGGCAGTACAACGGACGCCTGCAGTTCCTGGCCATTGCGAACAGATCCACAGTCAGGGAACCCCACAAAGTCCGGACTTTTTTGGCAACTAGATGATTCAAAGACCACTCGGAGCCCACTATCTGAGTCGCTCTGCTTAGACTGTCCGCTAGCACATTCCGCTTGCCCAGAATGAAGCATGCTGATAGGGACACCGAGTTGCCTTCTGCCCATCTGAGATCTCTACTGCTAGATAGCACAGTGGCTGTGAAAAGGTACCGCCTTATTTGTTTAGGTAAGCAACTACTGTAGTGTTGTCGCCCACCAACACTACAGAGAGCCCCACCAGGAATTGGTGGAACTGTTTGAGGGCAAGGAAGACTGCCCTCATTTCTAACAGGTTTATATGCTCATACCTTTTGGACTTGGACCACTGGCCGGAGGTGATGTGATGCAGCCTGAGGGCTCCCCACTCTTCTTTTGATGCATCTAAATAGAGCATCAATTCCGGGGGAGAACGAGAATATTGACCCCTTTGCTGAGGTTTAGGTTCGTCAGCCACCATCTGAGGTCCGTCTGTTTTTCTGGCCCTATGCGGACTAGAGGGTCCCTGGAATCAGTGGTCTGATTCCATTGGGATTTCAGCTGCCACTTAAGGGATCTCATCCTGAGGCAGCTGTTTGGAGCTAGATGTACCAAAGAAGAGAGGTGACCGAGCAGACGTACCCAACTCTGTACTGGGAGCTCTTCCCAACTGAGGAAGGGCCACGTTACCTTCCTCATCCTTTGAATATTTTCGTCTGATGGATATGCTTTGTTCCTTACGGTGTCCAATAGCATGCCTAGGTATACCAGTTTTTGAGAGAGAATCAGATGAGACTTCTTGAGATTTACCATAATCCAAAGATCTTGGCAAAACCTTGTAAGCTTGTCCTAATGGCGGAAAAGAGCTGCCTTCGAGTCTGCCAGAATCAGCCAGTCGTCCAGGTATCTTGGGAGACGGATGCCGAGTCCTTGAGCCCAAGCTGACACAAGGGTGAACACTTTCGTGAAAGCCTGAGGTGCTGTGGAAAGACCGAAACACAGCACCTTGAACTGGTATAGCTTTTGGTCTAGGAAGAATCTTAGATACTTCCTGGAAGACGGATGGCTTAGGATTTGGAAGTATGCGTCCTTCACATCTAGATTGCACATGAAGTCTTTCGGTTTGATCGCGAGTCTGACCGTGTCAGGAGTCTCCATCCTGAACCGAGTTTGCAGGACAAACTTGTTCAGGGGGGAGAGATCAATGACTGGTCTCCAGCCTCCATATACCTTTTCTACAAGAAAGAGTCGACTGTAAAAGCCTGGAGATCTGTCGCGGACCTCTTGGAGAGTACCCTTCTCCAACATGGTCTGGACTTCGCCCTGGAGGGCTAACTCCTTTGCGGATCCCTTCACATAGGAGTCTGATGGGAGAGGCACTCTAATCAGTGGAGGGAGTGACAGCGTGAACGGGACGCTATAACCCAAATGGATCACCTCGACTGTCCAGAATTCAGCCCCGTGGTGAAGCCACCTCTGCCATCGGTTGTTCAGGCATCACTCCACAGGTGGACATATGAGAGGATTGCTGTCCTAGCGGGGTCGGCCTCAGCCAGATCCCCACTTGCCTCTGCCTCCACGGAAGGACTTTTTACATTGAAGGGGCTTTTTGGACATCCTATGACCCTATTGTATAGGGTTTCTAGACTACTTTGTCAGCGATTTAGGAGCTGGATTTCTCTGTGGCTGAGAAGGGTAAGGTCTTGCAGTCAAGGCCCTGTGAATGAGAGAGTTTGTAGTGGACTTTCTCCACCTCTCAGCCAACCGCTCGACGTCTTCGGGATTGAATAACAAACTTCCCTCGAAGGGGGCATTCCTGATCCTTGCTACCTCGGCCTGAGGGAGTTGCCTATGGGGTTTTCCTATTACGGCATCCAGTCTCAAGATGGTGTTGGCCCAAAGGTTCACCAGTTGATGAGACAAGAACTCGATGGCCTGAGTGCTAGATAATAGGAAAGTCTCCATAGACATCCTAGTGGACTGTTTGGATCAGTCCTGAGACCGGACAAATTGTCCCAAAGATCCTAACCAGAAATCCAGCCAGGAAATAGCCTGCATGGCATACCTCACTACCTTTTCCTGGTTCAGCATCTCGAAGGCCAAGAACGAGTGATCTAGAGGCAAGACTAGTAGTGGCTCGTTGAGAATTTCATAATACCTCCACCGTGTGATGAAAGACGACACGAGGAGTTTGGAGGAGTAGTTGGTGCGAAGGGAGGAAGACGAACCAGTCGCCTAGGACACAGCCTTCTGCTTGGCACTCGTCAACCCCTTTGACCAGGGCAAAGCTCCACTGGCCCTAAGGAGTCAATGAGTGCCATAGAATTGGTCTAGCACTGTATCCTTATCATCCAGAGTGGCGGCCAATGGATCTGGCAGCCCATTGATGGTTCAGATGCAGGGTAAAACCTGTCAGAAGGCATCTTCTGTCTCCTTTCGCTCCACTTTCATCATTTTAGGGCTAGCGGCAGCTGGCAAAATGTCATTCTGATAATCATTCTGCTCTTCAACTTCTGAGCTCTCATCCATAGGAGCCTGGAGTAGATCAAGGTCATCATCAAGATTGATGGGGAACTGAGCAATTCCCGAGGACGTACTCAGTTCTTGCTGAGTTTCCGTTCGAGATAAGGGAGGCCTGACTGAGGATTTTGGGATTATAAATAAATCCTTCGGCTCTTTGCGATGTGGCAAAAGTTCCTCCATCAGTGTAGGCCTTGCGGCTTCTACTGATCTGCGGGAGAGAAGTGGCTCCGCAGGGGCAAGAACAGTATCACACCGAAAAGGGAGATGAGCCTCTCTTGGCACTATCTCGGCTGGAGTTAGACGGAACGAGTCCGTATAGGAAATTGTCCGGTCCTCCTTGGAAGGAGAAGGTCGAATTCTCTTCCTCTTCCCTTTGGGTCTTGCCTGTTCTTTATGCATGTTGCATAAGATTTTTCATAATTCTGACCATTCTTTGCATTCAGATCTCCCCAGACTGTAACATCCTGTACGCAGTACTAACTTGTGTATGTAGTTAATTCTAACTTTTGCCTTCTCCATGAAAAGGCTCAACACAACACAGTACTGTATTCCAGAAGTTTTATTTCAGCTGTGAACTGATTTCTGGTGGTTGAATCAGTGAAACTTCTTAAGTTCAAACTTCTGGTGAATGTTTTTATTTTGAACAGGTTAACATGATTCCCTTTAAACTTTTTATATATGCCATTTCAATTTAATGATGTTACTGATCTAAAGATATCCTATAAATTTTACTACTACTTCTAACATGATAAATTTGTATATAATTTGTAGTTTTCCTAACTATACAAACCTTAGCTATTTAATAGGGGTATTACTTTCGGTGTACTTGAAATGACGAGCCATTAATTTTTAACAAGGGTTTACTACCCACACCTCTAGTTAGCAAAGGTAAGAGAGGGTACCTTGCTACCAACCCCCCCCCCTCTCACACACCTGTGCTTGAGCTCACTTTGCTTGGAGGTAGGACTTCAAGGGGGATAGGGCTGACAGGCATGTTTGGTTAAATAGCTAAGGTTTGTATAGTTAGGAAAACTACAAAGTATCTACGGATTTGACATTTGTTCTGTAACTGGAATACAAACCACGCTGTTTAATAGGGGTGACTCACCTATTAGGAAGGGTGGATGTCCCAGCCAGTCTGGCTTTTGGCTTTGCCCGGGGACTCTTTATTTGAGTGTGTAAGCACCCAAGAAATAAGGAGTCCCTGCACCTCGCTAGAACCTTGCTACGCAAGGTCTGCGGCCTACGCAAGCTGTGTGTGAAGGTATGAAGAAGTGTGACTCATCCTAGAAAGTTTTTCTCAAGTTCTTTAGATGGAAACTTGTAGATTAGGACTTTCCCAATACCACCTCGTCAGGGTATCGGGAGGTAACAGTATTAATCTTAATACTAGGAACACAAGGGAGCATGGTTTACCTGCAGTGGTTTGAGGTCAGCTATGCAGAGAACCCAGGATGCTGCTTTCCCCAAGAGAGGGGAGGATGAAGAAAAGAATTCATGCAGACTAAAACTGAATAACAATGCCCTCAACCTTCTACTACTTGTCCAATAAGGAGCCTGAGGTTTTAAACCAGCTGTTGTGCACCCACCACAGGACCGATAGAGAACGTATCGAGTCTCCTGTGGGTCACGTCTTGCAGATAGTGGGATGTGAACGTTGTTTGATGTTCCCACACCCCAGTTTGAAGAACCTGTGTCTCTGAAAAATTTCTTTTGAAGGCCAGGGACGTAGCTATGCCCCTGACATCATGTGCTCTGGGGGGACGTGACGGAGGAGGGTCTGGATTCAGTGCCAGGTCAATGACCCTGCGAATCCATGCTGAGATGGTGTTCTTAGTGACCCTCCTCTTAGTCCTTCCTGTGCTGACAAATAGTGCTGGCACACGAGGACGGGCTGCGGCTGTTCTCTTGAGGTACAGCCTCAAACTCCTTACTAGGCATAGTAAGAGATGGTTTGGGTCATCTGTTACAGTACGGAGACTAGAAATCCGGAAGGAATCGAATCGAGGATACGCTACTCCTGGATTCTGAGTCTTAGCAATAAACTCAGGGACGAAGCTGACCGTTACCTTCCCCCCATCCCCTTGAATGGGCAATGTCATACGAGAGACCATGAAGTTCGCTGACTCGCTTGGCCGAGGCCAAAGCTAGCAGGAATACCGTCTTCCAGGTTAGGTGGCGATCTGATGCCTGGCGTAATGGTTCATAGGGAGGTCTCTTAAGAGAGCTGAGAACTCGAACCACGTTCCATGGGATAGGTCTCACTTCTGACTGAGGGCAGATAAGTTCATAACTACGTATGAGTCAAGAAAGTTCTAGCGATGAGGAAATGTCCATTCCTTTCAGCCTGAAGGTGAGACTTAAGGCTGAGTGATAGCTTTTCACTGCCGAGACTGAAAGGCGCATTTCTTCACGCAAATACACGAGGAACTCCGCTATTGTTGGAATAGTGGCATCGAGTAGAGAGATACCCCTTCCACGACACCAACCACAGAAGACTTTCCACTTTGCCTGGTAGACTACTGCTGAACACTTACGCAGGTGTCCAGACATCCTGATCGCAACTTGTTGCAAAAATCCTCTCTCAGAGAGGAGATGCTGGATAATCTCCAGGCGTGAAGCCGTAGTGAACCTACGGCTTTGTGGAAGATGTTGGCATGTGGTTGTTTGAGTAGATTGTGTTGTGGAGGGAGTCCTCTTGGTGGCTCCATTAGGAGTTGCAGAAGGTCCGGGAACCATTCTGCGTGATGCCATAGCGGAACTATGAGGGTCATTGAAAGATTGACAGATGTTCTGGTCTTGTTGAGTACCCTCCTCATCAGACAGAACGGATGAAAGGCGTAAACATCGATATTGTCCCACCGTTGTTGGAAAGCATCTTGCCAGAGAGCCTTGGGGTCTGGGACTGGGGAACAGTACAGCGGGAGCCTGAAGTTCAGGGCCGTTGCAAAGAGGTCCACAGTCGGAGAACCCCACAAAGTCAGGATTTTGTTGGCTACTAGATGATCCAAAGACCATTCGGTACTCACTATCTGAGATGCTCTGCTCAGGTTGTCGGCGAGCACATTCCTTTTGCCCAGAATGAAGCGTGCCGATAGTGGTATCGGGTGGATTTCGCCCCATCTCAGTATCTCTACTGCTAGATGGGATAGTTGCTGCGAAAAAGTACCTCCTTGTTTGTTGATGTAGGCCACTAATGTGGCGTTGTCGCTCATCACCACCACAGAGTGACTTGCCAGGTACTGTTGGAATTGTTGCAGGGCCAGAAAGACAAAGGTCGCCATCGCCTCATTCCCCTCCCCGCAAGCGCATAACTACGTGCATTGTGAGAGAAGGGAAACTTCCAGAGGGGTCCAGGATCCCAAAGCCACCACAGGTGAACCCACCAATGATGGGGACTCCTCCCAGGGATCCTTCAACCCCTGTCCCTCTGGAAGTTTCCCTTCTCTCACAATGCACGTAGGTATGCACTTGCGGGGAGGGGAATGAGGCGATGGCGACCTTGCCGTGCATAGTTCAGTAGTCTCGCGCAGCGGGAGGATATTGACGCTCGCGCGAGGGAGAATGTCAGAGCTCGCGCACGGGAGACTGTTGGCGTGAGGGAGGATTATCACGTTGAGTGCGCGGGCACGCGGATGAGAGTTCGCGCGCATCTATACCAGCCGTAGGGCGCACGCGCGTAGGAGAAAGATCCCTAGTGCGCGGCCGCGCAGTTGAATCATGTGGGGCACGCAGGAGTGCGAGAGGATGTTGGCGTGCATCCTTTGGAGAGGATGGGCGAGCGTGCTCACGGCACGCGCGCGTATCCTTGTGAGTGCTTGCGGGAGAAGGCTGGCGCGCAGGTGAGCACTGGAGCGATGGTACTGGTTGGCGCGTGGGAGAAGCCAGCATTGCTGACTTCCCAGAAATACTACTTTCAGTAGATCGTTGGAGCGCAGGTTTTTCCTGGCGCGTATGATGATGCACAGCATGGCGCGCAGGAGAGTTGGATGTTGGGCGCGTATGTGAGCGGGCAGGAGACTGATGGCACGCGGGAGAGTGCTGGCGCGCGGGAGAGTGCTGGCGCGCGGGAGAGTGCTGGCGCGCAGGAAAGTGCCATTGCGCAGGAGGTTGATGGCGCGCAGGTGAGTATTGGCGCGCGGCTGGGCGCGGGCGCGTAGGAGAATGTTGGCGCGTAAGCACAGGGTGCTCAGGCAAGACCTGGCGCGCAGGAGAACGTGAGCGCACATGCGCATGAGGGCGCGCATAGCGCATGATGGAGCTATGCTCCTGTCGGACCGTATGCGCATGTTGGCATATACGCCCTTGATGCCCTGTGTTAGGTTTTAGTGATGGGGCCTGACGAGCTACTAAGGAGCGTTCGTCAGGTCTCGTTGGCGCGTAGCACGTATGTGGTTGGCGCGCAATAGCGTGCTTTGGTGGAGCCTTGTTAGGCCCATGTAAAAACGGTGACGGCAGGTCTGTTGGATGGAAGGTCGACGTGTCCTTTATAAGGACGAATTTCCACCGAAGGAGATTGCGAACGTTCTGCAGAAAGGTCCAGAACCAATGCAGGAGCAGTGATGGATGATTGGTCTCGAGGCTCCTCTGCGGTGGACTGCATCGAAGATGTTGAACCAAAGAGACGCCTCCTCACCGCAGGTGAAGGAAGACGAGCCTTCCAAAGAATGTGCCCTCTGAGGGCCATTGGATCAGCAAGCTGACCTTCTGCAGTCCTCCGAAGAGGAGTTTCTGTAAGTGAACTCCCCCGAGGGGAAGAAACACTAGCAATAGGGACTGACGATGGACTTAGTTTCTCCCTCGTAGGTTGAACAGGAGAAACTAAGCCGTCAGCTACCATAGAGTTTGGAGAGGCAGAGGTGTTGGGTGATACCGCATTGGATACCTCTGACACCACAACGTCGACAAGAGACAGAGGATCAACCTCTGACGGTGACGACAAATGCTTGACAGCGGCACCCTATCGGATGTAGTTAAGCAAAACCTCCTTGGAGGGCGAACCCGGAAGCCCCAAGGAGGACCAAAGTTGGAAAAGCGAGGTTAATGACATATCCTCCCCCGGGGGGAGAGGTGGAGCTGCTTCGCTAGGGGATGCAACTTCATCTCTCGAGTTCCGAGGTTGGTAAACAATACTGTACATCAGTCTACACTACCACTCGATGGTCTCTCGAAAAATGACTGACCGAGTGGGAGCTTCGGAGGAGGTTTGGGCAACGGAAGAACAGGCCTTGGGTTTTTCTCCTTTCGAAGCAACCTTCAAAAGAGAAATATCCCATTTGGACTTCTTCTTCCGTCGTCGGGAAAACCTCTCCCACTGGGAGGTAGACCACTCTCTACACTCACTAAACCTGTTGTTGCTATCGCACCGTTGGCCCCTACAAGAAGGACAAAGGGCGTGAGGATCAGTCTCGACCGCCGACATGAATGTTTCACAGGGGCGGTCGGGAAACCCAGGGCAGGTGCGCATGATCGCAGAGGCCAACTTCACATATACAGAACTAGAAAAAGAAAAGACAAAAGCAATTAAATGGCTGCCAAATGACGGTGAGGATGAGGGCGGACACGTCCGACCACCATCCGAGCCGAGAGCAAAGCGAGCTCAAGCACAGGTGTGAGGGGGGGGGGGGGGGTAGCAAGCTACCCTCCCCTACCCCCGTTAACTAGCGGTGTGGGTAGTAAACCCTCGTTAAAAATTAATGGCTCGTCATTTCAGCTACGCCGAAAGTAATACCCCCATTAAATAGCGTGGTTTGTACTGTATTCCAGTTAGTATTCCAGTTACGGGACAAATATAGTTTAATCTATTTCCTTTCCTCATTGGGCTATTTTCCCTGTTGCAGCCCTTGGGCTAGAATCAATTTGTTTTTTTTTCCAGCAAGGGTTGTAGCTATACTACTATGAGATTCAGGGCCTCTGTAACACGGTTTTTTCGCAATAATTTTTTATCTATTAATTTCATAAATATAACGCTTCTTCAGAATGCACATTATATCTACACATAAATTTTGACTATATTCTGCATTACGTAGGTTGAATAAATTTGGTACTTATAATGTAAAAGTGGCGTTTTTTGAAGACAGGCCAACTTACTCAGAGAAAAGGTTTCGAACGCACTCGTTACGTAACTTATGACGGCATTTCTTCCCTCTTTCTCGATCGATGATTGGCGATATGTAACGAAGGCTATACCTCTGCCAACAATGACACAAAAGTTTAAATAAAAGCAAAGCAGTACACCTTTATGAACTCTGAAACCTCTCCACTGATAATTGTCATAATGAACAAACCAAGAAAATATGTTAATAAATACAAAAACACTTCGATTATTAGTCTAACTCCCAAAATAAGTTTCCTAGGAAATTACAGTCTACTTTATAGGTCACAATCAGATTGACAAGGTGTAGGGAATAGTTGGTAATTTTCAAAAACGTAGTAGACAAGCTTTATTTGATAACTGCTATAGCCAATGTCAAGCAATTTTTATTTATTGTCTATCTGCCTACCTATTTACTGTAAAAAAAAAAAAAAAAAAAAAAAAAAAAAAAATAGGCGGTACCGTGTTTTGGCTTTAAACCAATAATTATCGTCAGAATGATGACTTCACGAGGCTCCACCCACTTTGGCCTTGTTATAATTCAGGATAACACTGAATGCTATCATGGGCATTGTTGGATCAGAAAATTTAAATTCTAGCTATAAAAACTCATTTCTCGAGTAGTTGTAAGAAGTGCTAAATGATCCTCAAGGATCTCAGCAGTTGGCCTAAACGTTTATTTCATGTATACTACTGTTGCGGCACTACTGCTACAGTAGTATTACTACGCTCGCACAGATACCCCACCCACATTTATGTATCGTTCCGCCATTCATAAAGTCTTTGTTATGTTTTTTCACTGTGCAATAAGCCATGGCCTCCTCAAAAATTAAGTTTAACATTAGATGATAGGTTATTTCATTAAGCTGACAAATTATGGCAGGTGGGTATGTTATTGCTGATGTTGAAGCTAAAGATAAAGTATGGTATCATTCCTTCATTGCATTATCATCTTTACTACTATTTGTTTTGCTACATGTAGTAATTATCTTAAAGGATAAATGAATTATGTTCACTTTATTTCTATAAATTCCCATTAGATGTACAAATAAAACTCCTAAAACTATTCATGATTTATTTACAAAATGCAGTCATGCCCAAAACATAGCCAACACGGTCGCACGGCCTAAGAAGAAGAAAAAAAATTATATCGGATGATCCATTGGTCTGATGGAGAGTTTAGCACAAAATTCTTATTTTAACAAAAATAGTTATATAAAGACTGTTTACATACAGTACAATCTCTCTCTTGGTGGCATAGTGAATAGTTAATGGAAATGTTCAAAAGCCTGAATGACATTACAAGTATTATAATCATGTTAGGCCTACGCTAAATACAAATCAGACCATAAACATTGGATTTAAACTAGAAACTGAATAATGCAGTTTTGCAACCACGGGGGGCAATTCCAAATCCTGTTAGCCATTCTTGACTGTTAAGGGTTTCAGAGCAGATGGAACAAGGTGAATGGGTGTCTGGTGGAAGGGCGGGGCAAAATTTTGTCAAAAGGTGTTTACATTGCTTACGTAATGAATGTTTTCGACTCTTGGCTCGTTATCACTGGCCATGGTGTCGGCCAGATCATTTTTACTCTATAAAAATTAAAACTATCGGCTTTAAGTTATCGATAATGCTGACAAAATTTGTGTGTGGTTGTAAAATATACACATGTCAACTTTCAGCTACATCCGATGCGTTGATAAGGAGCAAAGTCCCAAAAACCGTGTTACAGAGACCCTGAATCTCATAGTAGTAATAATAATAACAAATCCTAAATATTACAGAGAAAATAAAAATACATACAATCTCATAAGCCAACTAAACAGTCGGTGTGGAGCTTAGCAGAAACTGAGCCAGCCCATTAGAAGACCAGAGCAGGGAGTTTTTGTATAATGATGGACAGGACCTCCCTCGTGCATAGACCACCACCTAACCTAACCTACATCCCATGTCCTTATCTATTTACCTAACAGGGAGATAATGGTCCCCTATGACCCCACTTTGACAATTCTTTAGCAATATTTTTATAAATAAATGAGTTATAAAAATGGCCTTCAGCATACATAACCCTATACCCTACCCCAAAATTCAGTATCTTTACTCATCAGAAAACTGACCTAAGATGCTGTGTTCTATAGAATGTAGTATATCAGACTGGTAAATGGTATATTAGAAGGGTATATACCATTATTGTTTTGTCAAAAAGCTTAAGCATTACAAATATGAGCAATATGTAACATATTATTCATTGACATATTAAGACCTGACGCCATGTACCAATTATTCGTAACAAACCAAGGAGCCTTTGTATGTCACTAGCCAGTACCTTCTGTGTGTAAAGAAAATACACAAACTAACCTAAACAGCAATTCTGTACAATAGCTCTGCCAGCTAATTATCAAATTTAAGTATTTTCCCTAAAAAGAGGGAAGTCCAAGGTTTCCTTTGATATATAAATCTAAGTGGCACTAGGTGTAGAAATGGTTTAAAAATCAAAGTTAAATCTGACCCACCTGAAAAAAACTAAGTCCTCTGATTTCATAACTCTCTCAAATTCCTCTTCAGACTGAGCTCTTGTTTGTTTGTTTGCACATTAAAAACATAGATTATGTCATTATTACATCATCGACTGTATTCTTCGTAGCAAGACGTCACCCAAACATCATAGTTTTTAACCAATAATGATTAACCACACTTGACTTGGGGCTAGCATTTTAACAAAACTAGCATCACGTGACTTCAATACCCAATCAAGTGACAGTTTTACTAGGAAACTGAACACTTTTCGACACTTTTCACACCCTTTCCACTGCCAATTTTTCAATCTTTTAAAAGCTATAGAGGCATGTGAACTTTCAACTTCTGCTGCAATTTCTCATTTACCATTAAGGCTACTTTGACATCAATTTCTGTGGATTTCTCCCAAATTCTTGTCTCAATTTTTATTCAAATTAAAAAGGTTTTTTTCTTGCATTATTGTGGTAATATCAAATGAATAATAAAAGTACTGCCAAAATTACAGTATTACTAAAAGTGAAAAGGACACTATTTGCCCCACCTGTGGTTGTAAGTGCCAACTTGATATTAATAAAAAAGCATTTCAATGTGACAGACGGCATGTTGTATTGAAAAACAAAAAGAACGTGAAAAAAGGTGTAGTTTTTGCATTTCCATTTTTAAGGGAACTTGGTTTGAAAAGTCTCATTTAGATATAGAATCTAATTTGTTACTTGTATATAATTATATTGGTGTTAAATTTAACCCTTTTACCCCCAAAGGACGTACTGGTACGTTTCACAAAAGCCACCCCTTTACCCCCATGGACGTACCGGTACGTCCTTGCAAAAAAATGCTATAATAATTATTTTTTTCATATTTTTTATAATTTTTTGAAAAAATTCAGTCATTTTCCAAGAGAATGAGACCAACCTGACCTCTCTACGACAAAAATTAAGGCTGTTAGAGCAATTTAAAAAATATATACTGCAAAATGTGCTGGGAAAAAAATAACCCCTTGGGGGTTAAGGGTTGGAAATTTCCAAATAGCCTGGGGGTTAAAGGGTTAATTATAAATTTGTTGAAAATGAATTTAGAATTTCTCCCAAAACTACCAATGATTGGTGCTCATTCATTCATGACGTTACTGTGCATTGGGCAATGAGTCGGAAAGGTTCACCTTTAAGCTCCAACCTAAGTAAGTCTTATATTCAATATGGCTGTGTAAGGGGGGATCACAGGGGGCAAGTCCCCCCCCCCCCCGCCCTCGCTAGGTAAGGATACGGCTACTAGGTTAGGTTAGGTTAAGTTAGGTAGTTTGTTTAGGTTAGCTGGTGGCCTTGTTTATTGCTAATTCTACATAGGCCATTATTCACATGTTAAAACGGCTTGTTTAATTCATTCCCAATCCAAAAAACTGCGGATTCCAACTGGAGGTCCCCAAAAATGGAAAGGTTAACAAATCTCGGGTAGTTTGTAGCGCTACGGCCAAGCGTCCTTATTTGCTTATTATCGCTCCGACTGTTATCTTGTATAGAATAAAAACGTTTGGAAATGGTCTACAGATCTTAAATATGTTGTGTAAGGGGGGGCGGGTCCGGGGTGGCGCAGCCCCCTGGGTAAAGACACGGCTTTTAGCATAGGTTAGGTGGGTTTTTTAAGTTAGCTTCTCCCGTCGTACTCGTAGGTAAGGAAACTGTTGTGTAAGGGGGGGGGGGGGGGTCCGGGGAGGGGGCGCAGCCCCCCTGGGTAAGGACACGGCTTTTAGCATAGGTTAGGTGGGTTTTTTAAGTTAGCTTCTCCCGCCAAAATCGTTTTTAGAACGACGGCCACAGTTCAGAATATTCCCGTTTTCTACGGGATCTGGCCGTCACCCTGCAAACGCTCCGTAGTTTGTTTAGGTTAACTGGTGGCCTTGTTTATTACTAATTCTACATGGGCCATTATTCTCATGTTAAAACGGCCTCTTTTATTCATTCCCATTCCAAAAAACTGCGGATTCCAACCGGAGGTCCCCAAAATTGGAAAGATTAACAAATCTCCCTTCGTCTGCCGTCATCATACATAGACCCCCAAATCAAATATGATTTCCCTTTGGAATAACAAAATATGGTAATTTTGTATATTATTCCATGTAATGTAACCTAGGAAAAAATCTACTGTTCCTTACAGAAATATTACCCAAAATATTTAAATACTTACCTATGACAGAAAGACTGGAACTCGTATAGTACCTGGGTACTGATTTCAAGTCCGGGTATCCATTTCGTCAAAACACTAACGTATAATTGCACATATAATTTCGCTAATTCTTCCAAATGACCACATTTTAATCAACTCAAAATGCTAAATTGTAAAACACTTTGCCTCTTCACAACACAGATAAGTTTATCTAAATTATCTTAGAGTTTCTGTAATTGCTGGAGTCTGGCCTTCAATGTTTACAGCTGTCAGATTTCGACTGGATTATCGTACATAAGTATTCGAATTGTCGTTTTTCAACCAAAATTATCGTACAGTTTCAATATAATTATTAAGGAGTTACATGATTGACTTATTTCAAAATATTTTAGTATAACTGATTAATTAAACATACATACATATATCTGTATTCATACCATAGGTCTTGTAATTGTTGTTTTTCAACCAAAATAATAGTACAGTTTCAATATAATTATTAAGGAGTTACATGATTGACTTATTTCAAAATATTTTAGTATAACTGATTAATTAAATATACATACATATATCTGTATTCATACCTACGGTATGCATCGTACATCGTACTGGACCTAAAATAGTCCAGTTTTTCATCCAGTTTTTCAACCAAAATAATAGTACACTTTCAATATAATTATTAAGGAGTTACATGATTGACTTATTTAAAAATATTTTAGCATAACTGATTAATTAAACATACAAACATATATCTGTATTCATACCTACGGTATGCATCGTACATCGTACTGGACCTAAAATGGTCCAGTTTTTCATCCAGTTTTTCAACCAAAATAATAGTACACTTTCAATATAATTATTAAGGAGTTACATGATTGACTTATTTCAAAATATTTTAGTATAAATGATTAATTAAATATAAAAACATATATCTGTATTCATACCTACAGTATGCATCGTACATCGTACTGGACCTAAAATAGTCCAGTTTTTCAACCAAAATAATAGTACACTTTCAATATAATTATTAAGGAGTTACATGATTGACTTATTTCAAAATATTTTAGTATAAATGATTAATTAAATATACACATATATCTGTATTCATACCATAGGTCTTGTAATTGTCGTTTTTCAACCAAAATAATAGTACACTTTCAATGTAATTATTAAGGAGTTACATGATTGACTTATTTCAAAATATTTTAGTATAAATGATTAATTAAATATGCACATATATATCTGTATTCATACCATAGGTCTTGAAATTGTCGTTTTTCAACCAAAATTATCGTACAGTTTCAATATAATTATTAAGGAGTTACATGATTGACTTATTTCAAAATATTTTAGTATAAATGATTAATTAAATATACAAACATATATCTGTATTCATAACATAGGTCTTGTAATTGTCGTTTTTCAACCAAAATTATCGTACAGTTTCAATATCATTATCAAGGAGTTATATGATTGAATTATTTCAAAATATTTTATTATAACTGATTAATTAAACATACATACATATATCTGTATTCATACCATAGGTCTTGAAATTGTCGTTTTTCAACCAAAATTATCGTACACTTACAATATAATTATTAAGGAGTTACATGATTGAATTATTTCAAAATATTTTATTATAACTGATTAATTAAACATACATACATATATCTGTATTCATACATACGGTATGCATCGTACATCGTACTGGACC
>NC_090725.1:289902295-289913832 GCF_036898095.1 Palaemon carinicauda
ATAATGTAGCCTTGTACCTCTACATCAAAGGATATTTCCTTCTCAAAACAAAGTTCCTTTTTCTGTCCATCTTCCATAGTCCAGCAACTTGATCCTTCCAACTGAGAAAGTACTTTATCTTATAATGTAGCCTTGTACCTCTACATCAAAGGATATTTCCTTCTCAAAACAAAGTTCCTTTTTCTGTCCATCTTCCATAGTACAGCAACTTGATCCTACCACTTGAGAAAGTACTTTATCCTTTAACGAAGCCTTGTACCTCTACATCAAAGGATATTTCCTTCTCAAAACAAAGTTCCTTTTTCTGTCCATCTTCCATAGTCCAGCAACTTGATCCTTCCACTTGAGAAAGTACTATATCCTATAATGTAGCCTTGTACCTCTACATCAAAGGATATTTCCTTCTCAAAATAAAGTTCCTTTTTCTGTCCATCTTCCATAGTCCAGCAACTTGATCCTTCCAACTGAGAAAGTACTTTATCCTATAATGTAGCCTTGTACCTCTACATCAAAGGATATTTCCTTCTCAAAACAAAGTTCCTTTTTCTGTCCATCTTCCATAGTCCAGCAACTTGATCCTTCCACTTGAAAAAGTACTTTATCCTTTAATGTAGCATTGTACCTCTACATCAAAGGATATTTCCTTCTCGAAACAAACTTCCTTTTTCTGTCCATCTTCCATAGTCCAGCAACTTGATCCTTCCACTTGAGAAAGTACTTTATCCTTTAATGTAGCCTTGTACCTCTACGTCAAAGGATATTTCCTTCTCAAAACAAAGTTCCTTTTTCTGTCCATCTTCCATAGTCCAGCAACTTGATCCTTCCAACTGAGAAAGTACTTTATCCTATAATGTAGCCTTGTACCTCTACATCAAAGGATATTTCCTTGTCAAAACAAAGTTCCTTTTTCTGTCCATCTTCCATAGTCCAGCAACTTGATCCTTCCACTTGAGAGAGTACTTTATCCTATAATGTAGCCTTGTACCTCTACATCAAAGGATATTTCCTTCTCAAAATAAAGTTCCTTTTTCTGTCCATCTTCCATAGTCCACCAACTTGATCCTTCCACTTGAGAAAGTACTTTATCCTTTAATGTAGCCTTGTACCTCTACATCAAAGGATATTTCCTTCTCAAAACAAAGTTCCTTTTTCTGTCCATCTTCCATAGTCCAGCAACTTGATCCTTCCAACTGAGAAAGTACTTTATCCTTTAATGTAGCCTTGTACCTCTACATCAAAGGATATTTCCTTCTCAAAACAAAGTTCCTTTTTCTGTCCATCTTCGATAGTCCAGCAACTTGATCCTTCCAACTGAGAAAGTACTTTATCCTATAATGTAGCCTTGTACCTCTACATCAAAGGATATTTCCTTCTCAAAACAAAGTTCCTTTTTCTGTCCACCTTCCATAGTCCAGCAAATTGATCCTTCCAACCGAGAAAGTACTTTATCCTATAATGTAGCCTTGTACCTCTACATCAAAGGATATTTCCTTCTCAAAACAAAGTTCCTTTTTCTGTACATCTTCCATAGTCCAGCAACTTGATCCTTCCACTTGAGAAAGTACTTTATCCTATAATGTAGCCTTGTACCTCTACATCAAAAGGATATTTCCTTCTCAAAACAAAGTTCCTTTTTCTGTCCATCTTCCATAGTCCAGCAACTTGATCCTTCCACTTGAGAAAGTACTTTATCCTTTAATGTAGCCTTGTACCTCTACATCAAAGGATATTTCCTTCTCAAAACAAAGTTCCTTTTTCTGTCCATCTTCCATAGTCCAGCAACTTGATCCTTCCATCTGAGAAAGTACATTATCCTATAATGTAGCCTTGTACCTCTACATCAAAGGATATTTCCTTCTCAAAACAAAGTTCCTTTTTCTGTCCATCTTCCATAGTCCAGCAACTTGATTCTTCCACTTGAGAAAGTACTTTATCCTTTAATGTAACCTTGTACCTCTACATCAAATGATATTTCCTTCTCAAAACAAACTTCCTTTTTCTGTCCATCTTCCATAGTCCAGCAACTTGATCCTTCCACTTGAGAGTGTACTTTATCCTATAATGTAGCCTTGTACCTCTACATCAAAGGATATTTCCTTCTCAAAACAAAGTTCCTTTTTCTGTCCATCTTCCATAGTCCAGCAACTTGATCCTTCCACTTGAGAGAGTACTTAATCCTATAATGTAGCCTTTTACCTCTACATCAAAGGATATTTCCTTCTCAAAATAAAGTTCCTTTTTCTGTCCATCTTCCATAGTCCAGCAACTTGATCCTTCCACTTGAGAAAGTACTTTATCCTTTAATGTAGCCTTGTACCTCTACATCAAAGGATATTTCCTTCTCAAAACAAAGTTCCTTTTTCTGTCCATCTTCCATAGTCCAGCAACTTGATCCTTCCAACTGAGAAAGTACTTTATCCTATAATGTAGCCTTGTACCTCTACATCAAAGGATATTTCCTTCTCAAAACAAAGTTCCTTTTTCTGTCCATCTTCCATAGTCCAGCAACTTGATCCTTCCACTTGAGAAAGTACTTTATCCTTTAATGTAGCCTTGTACTTCTACATTAAAGGATATTTCCTTCTCAAAACAAAGTTCCTTTTTCTGTCCATCTTCCATAGTCCAGCAACTTGATCCTTCCAACTGAGAAAGTACTTCATCCTTTAATGTAGCCTTGTACCTCTACATCAAAGGATATTTCCTTCTCAAAACAAAGTTCCTTTTTCTGTCCATCTTCCATAGTCCAGCAACTTGATCCTTCCACTTGAGAGAGTACTTTATCCTATAATGTAGCCTTGTACCTCTACATCAAAGGATATTTCCTTCTCAAAACAAAGTTCCTTTTTCTGTCCATCTTCCATAGTCCAGCAACTTGAACCTTCCACTTGAGAAAGTACTTTATCCTTTAATGTAGCCTTGTACCTCTACATCAAAGGATATTTCCTTCTCAAAACAAAGTTCCTTTTTCTGTCCATCTTCCATAGTCCAGCAACTTGATCCTTCCAACTGAGAAAGTACTTTATCCTATAATGTAGCCTTGTACCTCTACATCAAAGGATATTTCCTTCTCAAAACAAACTTCCTTTTTCTGTCCATCTTCCATAGTCCAGCAACTTGATCCTTCCACTTGAGAAAGTACTTTATCCTTTAATGTAGCCTTGTACCTCTACATCAAAGGATATTTCCTTCTCAAAACAAAGTTCCTTTTTCTGTCCATCTTCCATAGTCCAGCAACTTGATCCTTCCACTTGAGAAAGTACTTTATCCTTTAACGAAGCCTTGTACCTCTACATCAAAGGATATTTCCTTCTCAAAACAAAGTTCCTTTTTCTGTCCATCTTCCATAGTCCAGCAACTTGATCCTTCCACTTGAGAAAGTACTTTATCCTATAATGTAGCCTTGTACCTCTACATCAAAGGATATTTCCTTCTCAAAACAAACTTCCTTTTTCTGTCCATCTTCCATAGTCCAGCAACTTGATCCTTCCACTTGAGAAAGTACTTTATCCTTTAACGAAGCCTTGTACCTCTACATCAAAGGATATTTCCTTCTCAAAACAAAGTTCCTTTTTCTGTCCATCTTCCATAGTCCAGCAACTTGATCCTTCCAACTGAGAAAGTACTTTATCCTATAATGTAGCCTTGTACCTCTACATCAAAGGATATTTCCTTCTCAAAACAAAGTTCCTTTTTCTGTCCATCTTCCATAGTCCAGCAACTTGATCCTTCCACTTGAAAAAGTACTTTATCCTTTAATGTAGCCTTGTACCTCTACATCAAAGGATATTTCCTTCTCAAAACAAACTTCCTTTTTCTGTCCATCTTCCATAGTCCAGCAACTTGATCCTTCCACTTGAGAAAGTACTTTATCCTTTAATGTAGCCTTGTACCTCTACATCAAAGGATATTTCCTTCTCAAAACAAAGTTCCTTTTTCTGTCCATCTTCCATAGTCCAGCAACTTGATCCTTCCAACTGAGAAAGTACTTTATCCTATAATGTAGCCTTGTACCTCTACATCAAAGGATATTTCCTTGTCAAAAAAGTTCCTTTTTCTGTCCATCTTCCATAGTCCAGCAACTTGATCCTTCCACTTGAGAGAGTATTTTATCCTATTATGTAGCCTTGTACCTCTACATCAAAGGATATTTCCTTCTCAAAATAAAGTTCCTTTTTCTGTCCATCTTCCATAGTCCAGCAACTTGATCCTTCCACTTGAGAAAGTACTTTATCCTTTAATGTAGCCTTGTACCTCTACATCAAAGGATATTTCCTTCTCAAAACAAAGTTCCTTTTTCTGTCCATCTTCCATAGTCCAGCAACTTGATCCTTCCAACTGAGAAAGTACTTTATCCTATAATGTAGCCTTGTACCTCTACATCAAAGGATATTTCCTTCTCAAAACAAAGTTCCTTTTTCTGTCCATCTTCCATAGTCCAGCAACTTGATCCTTCCACTTGAGAAAGTACTTTATCCTTTAATGTAGCCTTGTACCTCTACATCAAAGGATATTTCCTTCTCAAAACAAAGTTCCTTTTTCTGTCCATCTTCCATAGTCCAGCAACTTGATCCTTCCACTTGAGAAAGTACTTTATCCTTTAATGAAGCCTTGTACCTCTACATCAAAGGATATTTCCTTCTCAAAACAAAGTTCCTTTTTCTGTCCATCTTCCATAGTCCAGCAACTTGATCCTTCCAACTGAGAAAGTAATTTATCCTTTAATGTAGCCTTGTACCTCTACATCAAAGGATATTTCCTTCTCAAAACAAAGTTCCTTTTTCTGTCCATCTTCCATAGTCCAGCAACTTGATCCTTCCAACTGAGAAAGTACTTTATCCTATAATGTAGCCTTGTACCTCTACATCAAAGGATATTTCCTTCTCAAAACAAAGTTCCTTTTTCTGTCCACCTTCCATAGTCCAGCAACTTGATCCTTCCACTTGAGAAAGTACTTTATCCTTTAATGTAGCCTTGTACCTCTACATCAAAGGATATTTCCTTCTCAAAACAAAGTTCCTTTTTCTGTCCATCTTCCATAGTCCAGCAACTTGATCCTTCCACTTGAGAAAGTACTTTATCCTTTAACGAAGCCTTGTACCTCTACATCAAAGGATATTTCCTTCTCAAAACAAAGTTCCCTTTTCTGTCCATCTTCCATAGTCCAGCAACTTGATCCTTCCACTTGAGAAAGTACTTTATCCTATAATGTAGCCTTGTACCTCTACATCAAAGGATATTTCCTTCTCAAAACAAACTTCCTTTTTCTGTCCATCTTCCATAGTCCAGCAACTTGATCCTTCCACTTGAGAAAGTACTTTATCCTTTAACGAAGCCTTGTACCTCTACATCAAAGGATATTTCCATCTCAAAACAAAGTTCCTTTTTCTGTCCATCTTCCATAGTCCAGCAACTTGATCCTTCCAACTGAGAAAGTACTTTATCCTATAATGTAGCCTTGTACCTCTACATCAAAGGATATTTCCTTCTCAAAACAAAGTTCCTTTTTCTGTCCATCTTCCATAGTCCAGCAACTTGATCCTTCCACTTGAAAAAGTACTTTATCCTTTATTGTAGCCTTGTACCTCTACATCAAAGGATATTTCCTTCTCAAAACAAACTTCCTTTTTCTGTCCATCTTCCATAGTCCAGCAACTTGATCCTTCCACTTGAGAAAGTACTTTATCCTTTAATGTAGCCTTGTACCTCTACATCAAAGGATATTTCCTTCTCAAAACAAAGTTCCTTTTTCTGTCCATCTTCCATAGTCCAGCAACTTGATCCTTCCAACTGAGAAAGTACTTTATCCTATAATGTAGCCTTGTACCTCTACATCAAAGGATATTTCCTTGTCAAAACAAAGTTCCTTTTTCTGTCCATCTTCCATAGTCCAGCAACTTGATCCTTCCACTTGAGAGAGTACTTTATCCTATAATGTAGCCTTGTACCTCTACGTCAAAGGATATTTCCTTCTCAAAATAAAGTTCCTTTTTCTGTCCATCTAGCTGCTATCCTACCAAATAGATCTCCATGACTTCTGGTCAGCACGGGTTAGTTGCAGGAAGTTCGTTCTGTCGGAGGCCACCATCAGGCATGAGCCGAACAGACTGATAGCTTCCTCCTGCTGGGGTAAGACCCTCTTCCCTCAGACCGAGGTGGATAAGGTTCTTCAGGACGCAGCGAGGGCAAACCAGAATTTGCAGGTAAGGTGGGGTCTCTCAGCCAAAAAGAGGTTCGAACCCCAGAGACACACATTCTTCAAGAAGAAGCTGAGGTTTAGTCCTTACAAAGCGGCCCGGGGTACCTCGTCCCCACAGCCTTCCGCGGCCTCGACTTCTCGACAACAGGCGCCTCCTCAGCAGGTAGTCTACCTCGCTGCTCCCCCTGGTACACAGCCCAACCCCTCTTGGATGCCCTCACCTGCATACAACCCTGCCTACGAACCCTCCGGTTCCTTTCGTGGATACCAAAGAGGGAGTTCCAGAGGTAGAGGACAGTTCCGCCAACGCGGCGGGCCCAGAGCAAGGGGTTCCCGTGGAGGGAGGGGCCCTAAGTTCACTCCCTCCCAATGATGTGATGCCGGTAGGAGGGAGACTTTATCACTTCCGGGATCATTGGACCTTCAGTCCATGGGCTCACAGCATAATATCAAGGGGCTTGGGTTGGAAATGGTCACAGGGATCCCCTCCTCCACCGGTGACCTTCTTCCAGAGACCCACTCCCATCCTGGAAGAGTACACTGCGGAGTTACTCAAGAAGAGAGCAATCAAGCGGGTTCGATCCCTGAAGTTCCAAGGCCGCCTGTTTACAGTCCCGAAGAAAGACTCGTCGGCGTTGAGGGTAGTTCTGGACTTGTCGAAGCTCAACTCTTACATCCTTTGCGACAAGTTCCGTATGCTGACTATCTCTCAGGTACGGACCTTACTTCCCCCGTGGGGCCGTCACCACCTCTATCGATCTTACCGACGCCTATTATCATGTCCCAGTAGCTCGAAACTTCTCTCCTTATCTAGGCTTCCGTCTCGGCAAGAGAGCCTTCGCATTCAAAGTCATGCCCTTCGGTCTCAGCATTGCCCCCAGGGTATTCACGAAACTGGGGGAGACGGTGCTCGAGCAACTCAGACACCAAGGGATACAAATCGTCGCCTATCTGGACGATTGGCTCATTTGGGCCCAGTCGCACCAGGAATGCAAAAGAGCTACGTCGAAGGTACTCCATTTTCTCGCCAAACTGGGCTTCCAAGTCAACCTCCGGAAGTCCCGCCTACAACCATCAAGCCTCTTCGAATGGTTAGGCATCCGTTGGGACCTCTCAAAGCACAAGCTCTCCCTTCCTCCCAAGAAGGTGAGGGATAGCTTCCAAGGTCAGGAACTTTCTCAAACACAAACAGGTGTCCAGAAGAGCTTTAGAACGTGTCCTCGGCCTACTCCAGTTTGCCTCACTGACCGATCTCCTATTAAAAGCCAAACTCAAAGACATCAATCGAGTTTGGAGAAAGAGGGCGACAATACCTTTAAGAGACAAGACCTCGAAGATCCCCTCTGTCTTGAAAATGAGACTACAACCATGGTCCGATCGGAGGAACCTCTCCAAGTCGGTTCCTCTACAGTTCCCCTCTCCACAAGTGACAATTCATACCGACGCGTCTCTGAGTGGTTGGGGGGGGTTACTCCCAACATCAGATGTGTCAGGGCTCTTGGTCACCCGCCATGAGACAGTTCCATATCAATGTTCTCGAAGCCATGGCGGTGTTCTTGACCCTGAAGAGAATCTCCCCTCCGAGGTCGACCCACATCAGAGTAGTCTCAGACAGCACGGCCGTAGTCCACTGCCTCAACAGGGGGGGGTCCAAATCACCCAACCTGAATCAGATCCTGGTCACTATCTTCACCTTGGCAGCCGACAAAGACTGGTTCCTGTCAGCAACTCACCTAGCAGGAGTCCAGAATGTGATAGCAGACGCATTATCCAGGACGAGCCCACTGGAATCGGAGTGGTCCCTGGACATGCACTCCTTCCGGTGGATACTCAGGCTGGTTCCAGGTCTCCAGGTAGATCTATTCGCGACCCGACTCAATCACAAACTCCCGTGTTATGTGACACCGAACCTGGACCCTCAGGCTTATGCCATGGACGCATTAACCCTGGATTGGAACCATTGGCAGAAGATCTTCTTATTCCCTCCAGTGAATCTTCTACTGAAAGTCTTGCACAAACTCCGCTCCTTCAACGGGGTAGTAGCTTTAGTGGCACCTCACTGGCCAAAGAGCAGTTGGTTTCCTCTCCTCCTCGAGTTGAAACTCCGTCCCTTCCGGATCCCATTCCCCAAACTGACCCAGGTGGTCCAAACACGGACTGTGTCAGATTCCTCAAGGATAGCCAAAACCCTAACTTTGTGGATTTCATGAAGTTTGCGGCACGTAGGGACGCAAACATCGACCCAGATAATGTCCTCTTTATAGAATCAGACAAAAGGGACTCAACGATTCGCCAATATGATTCGGCGGTTAAGAAACTAGCGGATTTCTTAAGGACTTCAGACCATTCGGTTATGACTCCTAATTTAGCCATCTCCTTCTTTAGGTCCATTTTTGACAAAGGCCTAGCAGCTAGCACTATAACCACCATTAAGTCAGCTCTGAGGAAAGTCTTCCTGGTTGGGTTTAACATTAACCTGGCGGAGTCTTATTTCTCATCTATTCCAAAAGCATGTGCTAGGCTTCGACCTTCGGTCCGTCCTCAAAAGGTCTCTTGGTCTCTAAATGATGTCCTCAAACTGGCCTCCGACACGGACAACGAATCCTGCTCTTATATCACTCTTCTTAGGAAGACTTTATTTCTAACAGCTTTGGCCTCGGGTTTCAGAATCTCAGAACTAGCAGCTCTCTCACGAAACTCAGAGAACATGGATTTCCTCCCTTCAGGTGAGGTACTTCTTTCATCAGACAGGGCGTTCCTAGCTAAGAACGAGGACCCCCAAAATAGGTGGTCCCCTTGGAAGATTATTCCTCTTCTCCAAGATACTTCTCTATGTCCGGTCACCACTCTCAGGGCCTTTTTAGCCAGGACTGCTACCCGATCGTCTGGCCCCTTGTTTATTAGAGAACAAGGAGGTACCATTTCCATACGTGGCATTAGGCAACAGATCCTATACTTCATTAAACAAGCCAATCCGGGATCATTTCCCCATGCTCATGATATCCGATCGATAGCTACCTCCATCAACTATTTCCAGAATATGGACTTTGATAACCTTAAGAAGTACACGGGTTGGAAATCTCCTATGGTCTTCAAACGCCACTATCTAAAGAACTTACAGGCTCTTAAATATCCAACGGTTGCAGCTGGGAGCCTTATCTCTCCCCATTGATCTTTTGTTCTTCCTTTCATCCATCTCTTCTCTTCTCCCTCCTACCCGCCACTCGCACCACGACGCCGCTTCCTTGGTGGTTCGTTAGCCCTAAGTGTATTACATATTAGGTTAATATGATTGTAACTATTATTGTTTTCCCTTGTTATTAAGTTGGGATATTCTTAGCCATGTCAGTTTTGTTGCATGTTTTCCTCTGATACTCAGAGGTTTCCTTGTTATCATGTTTGTTTATCCTTACTCTCACTATGCCCTGTGGCTAGTTTATATTTTATGCCTACTTACCTGAATTATATATGATTTTCTTTACATGGTGTTGTTTCTCTCCCCTTATTAAATTAGTAGTTATTGTTGGGCTTGGAAGGCATTCTCTGGTACATTTCGCCCGGCGCCACAGGTTCGACCCAGAAAAGGGATTTTGACGAAGGAAAAATCTATTTCTGGGGAGAGACCTGTGGCGCCCGGCGAAACCCTTCCCCTTATTTTACACGCTCCCACCCTTTCCTTTCCAAGCCATCATGGTCAATACAGAAGGATGTTGTTCAGATGGCGCTCGCGTCGTGGCGTGGGTGGTGCGGCGATGAGGATGTGTCTAGGGCCTCTGTATCGGCCCATCCCTTTGGCGAAGGAATTAACTAAATGGAAGACAACCTGTGAATAGTGGATTTCACGCGCCTTTGCTTTATACACGACACCCAAAAGGTGCTCGCGCGAGGGTTGTAACCTCAGCATTCCATGCTTTTATCTTTCTCTGGTATAATTGGAAGGATTTTATCAGAAAAGGTATACAAGAAGGACTTTTCGCCGGGCGCCACAGGTCTCTCCCCAGAAATAGATTTTTCCTTCGTCAAAATCCCTTTTCTGTCCATCTTCCATAGTCCAGCAACTTGATCCTTCCACTTGAGAAAGTACTTTATCCTATAATGTAGCCTTGTACCTCTACATCAAAGGATATTTCCTTCTCAAAACAAAGTTCCTTTTTCTGTCCATCTTTCCATAGTCCAGCAACTTGATTCTTCCACTTGAGAAAGTACTTTATCCTATAATGGAGCCTTGTACCTCTACATCAAAGGATATTCCTTCTCAAAACCAAAGTTCCTTTTTCTGTCCATCTTCCATAGTCCAGCAACTTGATCCTTCCACTGAGAGAGTACTTTATCCTATAATGTAGCCTTTTACCTCTACATCAATGGATATTTCCTTCTCAAAATAAAGTTCCTTTTTCTGTCCATCTTCCATAGTCCAGCAACTTGATCCTTCCACTTGAGAAAGTACTTTATCCTTAATGTAGCCTTGTACCTCTACATCAAAGGATATTTCCTCTCAAAACAAAGTTCCTTTTTCTGTCCATCTTCCATAGTCCAGCAACTTGATCCTTCCAACTGAGAAAGTACTTTATCCTATAATGTAGCCTTGTACCTCTACATCAAAAGATACTTCCTTCTCAAAACAAAGTTCCTTTTTCTGTCCATCTTTCCATAGTCCAGGCAACTTGATCCTTCCACTTGAGAAAGTACTTATTCCTTTTAATGTAGCCTTGTACTTCTACATCAAAGGATATTTCCTTCTCAAAACAAAGTTCCTTTTTCTGTCCATCTTCCATAGTCCAGCAACTTGATCCTTCCACTTGAGAAAGTACTTTATCCTATAATGTAGCCTTGTACCTCTACATCAAAGGATATTTCCTTCTCAAAACAAAGTTCCTTTTTCTGTCCATCTTCCATAGTCCAGCAACTTGATCCTTCCACTTGAGAGAGTACTTTATCCTATAATGTAGCCTTGTACCTCTACATCAAAGGATATTTCCTTCTCAAAACAAAGTTCCTTTTTCTGTCCATCTTCCATAGTCCAGCAACTTGATCCTTCCACTTGAGAAAGTACTTTATCCTTTAATGCAGCCTTGTACCTCTACATCAAAGGATATTTCCTTCTCAAAACAAAGTTCCTTTTTCTGTCCATCTTCCATAGTCCAGCAACTTGATCCTTCAACTGAGAAAGTACTTTATCCTATAATGTAGCCTTGTACCTCTACATCAAAGGATATTTCCTTCTCAAAACAAAGTTCCTTTTTCTGTCCATCTTCCATAGTCCAGCAACTTGATCCTTCCACTTGAGAAAGTACTTTATCCTTTAATGTAGCCTTGTACCTCTACATCAAAGGATATTTCC
>NC_090725.1:289914332-289993679 GCF_036898095.1 Palaemon carinicauda
AAGATGCTATAAGCCCAGAACAAATAAGTAAATAAACAGATTATTATTATTATTATTATTATTATTATTATTATTATTATTATTATTATTATTATTATTACTATCCAAGCTACAACCCTAGTTGAAAAGGAAGATGCTATAAGCCCAGAACAAATAAGTAAATAAACAGATAATTATTATTATTATTATTATTATTATTACTATTATTACTATCCAAGCTATAAACCCTAGTTGGAAAAGGAAGATGCTATAAGCCCAGGGCCTCCAACAGGGAAAAATAGCCCAGTGAGGAAAGGAAATAAGGAAATAAATAAATGAAGAGAACAAATTGACAATAATGAATAGATCAAGCTACTACCAAAGTTATAGAGCCACGAAGCAGCGATGAGCTTATCACCTCTGACTCGTCATTCATTGAGACGCTGACAAATCTGTTAAGCACCACAAGAAAGACATCACCTCAGGCAAAAAGTGTTTAACAGCGATTCCGTTATGGCGTCGAAAAGGGAACTTCTCTCAGGTGGCCAACAGCACAGCCATTCTTTCTCTGGGTCAGGGTTCACCAAGATAACAGTCGTCTGTCTCTGGGAATCCACAGTACTTGTGAGAACTTTTGTTATTACCTCCGCAACGAAGTTGGAAGGAGGTTATATTTTCGCCCCTATTTGTGTGTGTGTGTGAGTGTTTCTTAGTGAACTGCTTCCTGGACACAATTTTAATCGTAGAGTAATTAAACTTGCAGGGGTTAACTTTTATGTAAAAAAGCTGGAAACGATGAAGTGTTGGAAGGTCAAGGTCAAAGGTCAAGGTTACGGTCAAGCAAAATGTCCAAATCACGTAATCACCTATAACTTTCGACATCGTTGTCACAGAGACTTCAAACTTGGTTCATATTTGAGTGTATGAAAATCCACGCCAATTAATACATGAGAAGGTCAAAGGTCAAGGTCAAGGTCAAGCAAATGGTCGAGAAATAAGCTGCCGCGGAGGAGGTCTGCTCTCTACTGAGTGCCCTCTAGTTGTTGTTGTTATTATTATTATTATTATTATTATTATTATTATTATTATTATTATTATTACGAGATAGGCTTCATCCCTAATTGCAAAAAGTAGAATGATATAAGCCCAAGGGCTTCAACAGGGAAAATAGTCCAGTAAGGAAAGCAAATAAGGAAATAAAAGACTACAAGTAATGAACAATCAAAATTAAATGTTTTAAGAAGAGTATTGAGTTTTAAATAGATCTTTCATATATAAATAAACTATAAAAATTAAAAAAAAAAAAAAAACGCAGGAGCTGTTAGAGTTCGCTCTCTTTACTGAAAACAATTATTGAGAGTTTTTTCTTGCTTGTATAATTCAGGAGAGAGAGAGAGAGAGAGAGAGAGAGAGAGAGAGAGAGAGAGGAGAGATGTATTTTAGTCATTTCTGGCAGTATATATCATTACAGCATTCATATCTGCCTACGCATATTAACACGTTAATGAAGGGGAATTATATGGACTTTTTTAAAACCTACTTGGGAGATTTAAGCCTTTGAAATGTTCAGACGTAAGCATAGGCCTACTTGTACAGTATAATCGACCGTGTTTGTGCATTAAGGTATATTTTGTAAACAATTTTTAAAAAGGAGAGAGAGAGAGAGAGAGAGAGAGAGAGAGAGAGAGATCTGTATAACGACTGTGAACTCAATCATCTAACAGTGTTATGGAGAGAGAGAGAGAGAGAGAGAGAGAGATCTGTATAACGACTGTGAACTCAATCATCTAACAGTATTTTGGAGAGAGAGAGAGAGAGAGAGAGAGAGAGAGAGATCTGTATAACGACTGTGAACTCAATCATCTAACAGTATTTTGGAGGAGAGAGAGAGAGAGAGAGAGAGAGAGAGATCTGTATAACGACTGTGAACTCAATCATCTAACAGTATTTTGGAGAGAGAGAGAGAGAGAGAGAGAGAGAGAGAGAGTATTATGATACGACGTGTTTCAAGCACTTAGCAAGAGTATTTAGTTTTTAGTAATGATAGAGGTAACTGGGCGTAGTCATTGGTACACATTTTCATTCTACCGTTGGCAAACTTATTCGTTTCTTTTTTCGGAAGACCAAAAACTAAAGAAGAGTATCTACTTTTAATGATATTTAGGAAAACGACAAAAATAATGTAACCACTAACAGCACTGAGGGTCTCTCTCTCTCTCTCTCCTCTCTCTCTCTCTCTCTCTTTCTCTTTCTCTCTCTCTCTCTCTCTCTCTCTCTCTCATATATATATATATATATATACTGTATATAAACTAACGTACGCGACCACAAAAATGACGAATGGGGAGATATGAGCGTGACCGGATATATATATATATATATATATAATCATGATGGCATAGCGATATTCGTCACAGACTTCCATCGTGTGGTTTGAAGTTCAAAATCAGTCTCAGGTATGGTGGAATCTATTGAAACATGACCATACAATCTCTCCCCAGCTATAAATCGGTCATTGAGTGCCGTGGACGCGTGGTTTAATCACTTGGCAGACGATTTTTAGGGGCCGCGATCTATATATGGCTACTTGAACTTCCCTAAGATGAAATTGAAAAAGTGCGTTTGACTGGTAACTTTACCTCTAAAGAATTGTAGAGTAACTAGAAGGCTGAAATTTACCGGCGCCACCCATTCCAAAGGCGGAAAGCGTATAGTGAAAATAGCACTTTCACTATAAGGTTGTGAAAACTGAGCTTGTGTGTGGGTGTGTGTGTGTATGTGTGTGTGTGTGCGTGCGTGCATGTGTATGTACATGTGTAAGTGTATGAATACAACACTTTTCCTTATACCGAAATATTCGTATATCGAGTTAAAAATTGAGAAATTTTGAAACCTTTTCCCATAAGTTCCGACATTTGCGACAGGCTTCAGCTATAACTGTCCTACTAGAATTTTTCTCCTTTACAGCGGAAAAGTATTAAATAATCACTTACTTATTACAATAGATAATAACTAAGGTAGTAGGTTGGCCAGGGTACCTGACATACACCTGACAACACTGAGATTACCAAACAATTCTTCTTCACTCAAGAGGTTAACTACTGCACTGTAATTGTTCAGTGGCTTACTTTCCTTTTGGAAGGGTAGAAGAGACTCTTTAGCTATTGGTAAGCAGCTCTTCTAGGAGAAGGACACTCTCAAATTCAAACCATCGTTCTCTAGTCTTTGGTAGTACCATACCACTGTCTTGAGTTAGAGTTCTCTTGCTTGAGGGTACACTTGGGCACACTAGTCTGTCTAATTCCTCTTTACAGATTTTCTTCTGTCCTCATACACCTGACAACACTGAGATTACCAAACAATTCTTCTTCACCCAAAGGGTTAGCTACTGCACTGAAATTGTTCAGTGGCTACTTTCCTCTTGGTAAGGGTAGAAGAAACACTTCAGCTTTGGTAAGCAGCTATTCTAGGAGAAGGACACTCCAAAATCAAACCATTGTTCTCTAGTCTTGTGTAGTGCCATACCACTGTCTTGGGGTAGAGTTCTCTTGCTTGGGGGTACGTTCGGTCACACTAGTCTATCTAATTTCTCTTTGTCGTGTTTTTTTTTTTTAAAGTTTTTTTTATAGTTTATATTGAAGTATTTATTTAGATGTTGATGTTCTTAAAATATCTTATTTTTCCATGTTTCATTTCCTCACTTAGCTATTTTCCCTGTTGAGGCCCTTGGGCTTATAGCATCCTGACTTTTCCAACTAGGGTTGTAGCTTAGCAAGTAATAATAATAATAATAATAATAATAATAATAATAATAATAATAATAATAATAATAATAATAATACGCACATCACATAAACCCTTAATATACAAATATGAATGTATGATACACTCTTAACCATCCTCGAGTTAGTGATGAAATCCATAACATAAATAATTCCTCTTTTCATGCAACAAACGGTGCAATATCATCTATCATTTATTAAATGCCATCCTTAACCACTATCATCTCGCACGCAAGTTCGATCAGTAATAACCCATTTTGTATACAACGTCACGACTTGCATCTTGCAATGCATCTTTTACCCTCACGGACGACATGCGATATCTTTCGTTGCGCCAGAGGTCATAATACAACTATACTCGTTTTTTTTAATGGGGCACATTTTCACTAACTCATACTCAATTTTTTTTAATGGGGCACATTTTCACTAACTCATACTCAATATTTTAATGGGGCACATTTTCACTGACTCGCAGCGGTGCCCCTTTTTAGCTCGGAAAAGTTTCCTGCTATCTGATTGGTTGGAATTATCTTGTCTAACCAATCAGCGATTAGGAAACTTTTCCAAGCTAAAAAGGCACCACATTTTCCCTAACTCGCAGCGGTGCCCCTTTAAGCTCGGAAAAGTTTCCTGCTCTCTGATTGGTTAGAATTATCTTGTCCAAACCAAGCAGCGATCAGGAAACTTTTCCGAGCTAAAAGGGCACCCCTGCGAGTCTGTAAATCTGCCTCACTAAAAAGAATTGACTATAGAGTGCCCGAGTTGTCAAAAAATGACTTCTAGATATTTAGATAGATATGCATACACACGCACAGGTTCACCGCCTCATCCCCATTTCCTCACCCCCCCCCCCCCCCCACCCCCACCCCTACCCGAGAGACGGGAGAGGCACAGTAGTTATATGTCTGGCAATGGCACGGAGCATGACTGGATACACACACACACACATATATATATATATATATATATGTATATATACATTTATGTATACTTTATATATACATATATATACTGTGTATATATATATATATATTATATATATATATATATATACATATACATATATATATATATATATATATACTGTATATATAATATATATAAATATATATATATATATATATATATGTATATATATACTGTATATATAACATATATAATATATATATGCAGAGAGAGAGAGAGAGAGAGAGAGAGAGAGAGAGAGAGACTTTATTGTAGAGAGAAGATTATCAGAATTCTTACTTAGGGTACTTAAGAAGCTGCCTAAGGAAAAGTTTTCTTCTCATTCGTATTGAATCATTGATATATTTGCATTTTTATCAATTGCTCTTGTTTATCTCCTTACTTCATTCCATCTTCTCTACTTTTATCATATTTTAGTGTCTAACTTCTCTTGGAGTCTGAAAAATAGAACTGAAATCCTCAATCTGAAACATTTCATATCACGTCAAATTATTAACACAAATCTTGTGACCTAAAATAAGCTAATTAATGTTGCTTGGTTCCTTCAATAGAGATAAACATTCATTTGGGGGGATTCACCAGCTCTGACCTTCTGATTCAGCATTCATTGGTGGACTAATGAATATACTTAACTGGCGTCGTTATGACAAAGGTCATAGATGCTGCTCTCGTAACTAAGGCGACTGATTAAACTTACTCTTGGTTACCTCCGCCAACGAAGTTGGGTGGAGGTTATGCTCCCCCCACCCTTTTTTTTCTCTTTGTCCGTTTGTTTCTTTGTGATCAAATTCCCTGGCCACAATTTTACTCTTAGAGTAGTGAAACTTTCAGGGATTAATTTTCATGAGGAGACGTGGAAGTGATTCAAGTTTGAAAGTCCTTGGTCAAAGGTCAAGGTCAAGCAAAAGGTCAACCGAATTAACCCAAATTTTAACCTCAAGTTCGCACATGGTTGTCACGCAGACTTCAAATACGCCTACAATTAAAATTGATTATGGGAAAGGCAGAAAATTCGGTAAAGAAACTTGTGATAAACTGTGTTATTACCAGGATTGACTACTGCAACTCCATCTATTACAATTTACTAAAAGTACAACTTAAGAAATTGCAAAACCTAATAAACAGAGAAGCAAGACTGATAAAAGGTGTCCTACCTGGAGAAAGGATCACCCCTATACTAAATGATTTACACTGGCTGCCGATTAAAGCGAGAATTGGATTTAAAATATGCACAATAACCCACCAAGTTATCAGAACCGGGCGTTCAAAATACTCAAGAGAATTGCTACATATTGCGCAGCCAACAGTGTTGACACGAGAATAGTTACAGATACTTTCAAACTATTGGAATTTAGACATATGTCTACTGTATGCTCCAGAGCCTTTGAATGTGCTGCCCCGAAACTATACAATATGCTCCCACGAGACATCCGAATGATTGAAGACATTAAGGCTTTCAAGAGGAAACTGAAGACTTTCTTATTCCGTGGGTCGTTTCACAGTGACGATTCAACAGTAAATGACCAATGCGTGATATGAAATGTTGAATACCCTGAACGAACAAGATAAAACGACAGTGGAGGTCCTGTAGAGAGTGGTGTTCCCCTGCTGTATGGGACCAGAAAAGCAGCCGTCAAAGCAAAGTAAAAGTGAGAAATGTCTTAAGATACAAGAAACGTTTGGTTTAAAATCTAAAAGAGGCGAATGCTAAATTAAAGGGCGCTGTGGTGGTCAGTACATGTTGGGAGAAAAGAGAACATTAGAAGAATGTGAAGGATATGTAATTTGGATTGAGTAAGGAGTAGGAACCCAAGAAATGATGGATATTACCGCTGAAAATGCGTTTTTTTTTTTTTTTTTTTTTTTTTTTTGGATTAAGGCCTTAGTACAGTAAATTCAAGCAAAATGGAACCGTGTTGTTACAGATGAGCTTTCAATATAGGCCTACCAGTGTTAAGAAAACGATATTATGCACGTTTTTTCCACAGAGAGCTAATTCAAGAATTTAAACATACTGGATGAATATACCCGTGACTCCCTTGTTCTATTTGGCCACCCGCTTTATGTTTTACGATAAATCTTCGGAAAAAACAATAACTAAAACAGCTGATAATAGCATAGATGTCATTAAGTTTTGGTTGCATAGAGTTTTGAAGTTTTTAGACGAGTCGATTGAATTCCAATATTACCTACGATAAAATGACATGTATTTTACTACAGTCATATCCATTTTTGTCATCAGATCTATAATAAAAAGTAATTGAAAACTTATCTTACTTGAATTAACCTAATTCCAACGAATTTCTTCAGTGTTTTAGATCACTTCTCTTGCCACTAGATTTTCTTGGTCTACCCGCAGGAGGAGAAACAACTTTGCATAAACAGATTGAGCGCTCTTTTCATCAAGTACCCCTCTCTTGAATCACTGATTCATATTCATTTAATAATGCTGATTTGTTCAATAAAAACAGCATCATCTCAAAATAGAAAAAAAATAAAAAAGGAAAAACACGCTGGCTAACTTATAGCGGTACAAGTGTTTTTTTCAACCATCAAATTACATATTTCTGCCGCATTTTAGTACAACAGAAATTTCCACACACAATACAATGTCTATATTTCTATGAATTCATAACTGAACTATTGTAATAACCTCAAACTTATTCTCAAACTCGTTAGTTCCTTTGATCGCTGCAACCTCACGATCCTTGTGAGCTAAAGAAGGGGGTTTAGGGGAGCTTATAGATCTATCAGTTGAGTCTTCGGCAGCCATTGCCTGACCCTCCTTGGTCCTAGCTTGGGTGGAGAGGGGGCTCGAGCGCTAATCAAACGTATATATTTTCAATCTCTAGGGCATTGTCCTGGATCATGTCACTGTCCCTTGCCTCTGCCATTCATGAGTGACCTTTTTTTAAAACTTTTAACACAACGCTAAGTTTAAAGGTTTAAAGGCTGCTCATGAATGGCAGAGGCAAGGGACAGTAACTTGATCCTATCAAACAGGACAATGCCCTAGAGATTGAAAATATATATATATGATTAGCGCTCAAGCCCTCTCTCCACCCAAGCTAGGACCAAGGAGGGTCAGGCAATAGCTGCTGATAACTCAGAAAATAGACCTATAGGCTCCCCCAAAATCATCCTTAGCTCATAAGGAGGGTGAGGTTGCAGCGACGAAAGAAGCTAACAAGTTTGAGCGGGACTCGAACCCCAATCTAGCATTCACCAGTCAGGGGACGTTACCACATCGGCCACCACATGACCACAACCCTAAATATTAAATATTCAAAGTTCTTTCCGTGAAATGTCACAAATCAATACTAATAAAGTCATTGAAAAATGTTAAAATATTTTATTTGTAAGCAGGAAAATGGGTAAAATGATAACTTAAAGAGGTGCATTTACATATAAACACTCCGAATGATTATATTTATAGGATAATTGTAATTCTACAAACAGGAAAATTGCAAATGAGGCATAAATAATCAAACAAGTACGGCAGCCATAAGTTTTTCTAGGTATACAAAATGTTAATTGTTAAAATTCGTGGAAATACTTTACCAGAAGCTATTAAACATTATCTCCACACTAACCATTATGCATTATTTTAACATCTTTAGTCAAAAGGCTTATTATTTCTCTTTGTTTAATATTTCCTTTAATTTTCTTTCTTCCCTTTCGTGCCCAAATGTTGCTATGTGATGGGAGAAGCATTATAAAACTAGAAATCACTCTGGGAGTGCAGACATCCGCCACGGTAGCTTATTTCCTGAAACCAGCTTGCCTCTCCCAGAAGCAATTTAGACCGTAGGCGTATTTGAAGTCTGTGTGACAACCATGTGCTTACTTGGGGTTAAGGTTAGGATTAATTCAGTCGAGCTTTTGCTCGACCTTGACCTTTGACCTACGATTTTCAAAACTGAATCACTTCCACGTTTCAATATGATTAATCCCTGAAAGTTTCATTACTCTGTGAGTAATAGTGTGACCAGGAAATTGTTCACAAATAAACAAAGTTTCATTACTCTGTGAGTAATAGTGTGACCAGGAAGTTGTTCGCAAATAAACAAACAGAAAAAACAGGAGCGAAAACATAACTTCCTCCCAACTTCGTTGACAGAGGTAAAGATCCATAACGTATCGTCCTTGACCTTTCAGTTCCAGATTGCAGATAGCTCAAGGAAGCGATAACTGTATCTTCCAGTGCATAGCAACATTTGGGTGCTGGAGAAACAATGATAAGGAAAGGAGCTATCAAGACTATACAATAGCCTCCACTAGATATCCGAAAGACTGAAATATATTAAGGCTTTCAAGATGGAGCTGAAGACTTTCTTGTTTTCTAAGGGCTTCCATACCGCAGATTTAAAAAAAAAAAAAAAAAAAAAAAAAAAAAAAAAAAAAAACCGGGCAATATGCAGAAAGGGCTAAATACCTGAGGTTGTATAGAATCGATTTAATGAGAAAGGTCCTGTATGTATAGAGAGTAGGGTTCCCCTGCAGTATAAGGCCAGAAAAGCAGTCCTGAAAGTAAAAATAACATTTGATCTGCCAAAGTATTTCCCTGACTTTTAACTATAAACATTTTGAATTTATGGAAAACTTTTGGTTGTCGTAATTGTTAGTTCATTTATACCTCAATTGTAATAGTACTATCAGTAGAATTATAATAGAATAATTCCCAGAATCACCATGATTAACCCTTTTACCCCCAGGTTATTTGGAAATTTCCAACCCTTAACCCCCAGGGGGTTATTTTTTTCCCAGCACATTTTGCAGTATATTTTTTTTTCTAAATTGCTCTAACAGCATTATTTTTTGTCACAGAGAGGTCAGGTTGGTCTCATTCTCTTGGAAAATGCCTGAATTTTCTCAAAAAAATTATCTAAAATATGAAAAAAAAAATTATAGCATTTTTTTGCGAGGACGTACCGGCACGTCCATAGGGGTAAAGGGATGGCTTTTGTGAAACGTACCAGTACGTCCTTTGGGGGTAAAGGGATGGCTTTTGTGAAACGTACCAGTACGTCCTTTGGGTGTAAAGGGATGGCTTTTGTGAAACGTACCAGTACGTCCTTTGGGGGTAAAGGGATGGCTTTTGTGAAACGTACCAGTACGTCCTTTGGGGGTGAAGGGATGGCTTTTGTGAAACGTACCAGTACGTCCTTTGGGGGTGAAGGGATGGCTTTTGTGAAACGTACCAGTACGTCCTTTGGGGGTAAAGGGAAGGCTTTTGTGAAACGTACTAGTACGTCCTTTGGGGGTAAAGGGATGCCTTTTGTGAAACGTACCAGTACGTCCTTTAGGGGTAGAAGGGTAAAAACATGGATCCTGTAGACATAAATATGAATAAGTCATTAAAACACACACTTTGAGACTGAAGGTCATTCGCGGCTGACTCATATGGTGTGAATCCTATTTGCATTCTGGAGGCTATACAGTTGATATTCAGAGTGAATACAATAGAACCAGGCGATTAGTGTTCATTCAAATGTATGAAAAGTTATTTTCCGCAATTTAAGGACTATGATGGTGCAACGTGTCGAAAGCTGACTCGACTAATATATATATATATATATATGTATATATATATATATATATATATACATATATATATATATATATATATATTTATATATATATTTATATATATATGTATTCATATATATATATATATATATTATATATATTATATATATATATATGTGTGTGTGTATTTACATATATATATATATATATATAAATACACACACATATATATATATATATATATAGATATATATATATATATATATACATATATATATACAAAGTGTGGTGTGTGCAATTGTAAGAGAAGACACAGTAGTATTCGTCAGTTAATTTACGTTCATTTGTTTTTATTAGCAATTTATCTCTTAATCATACTTAGTTTTATGTTGATTATATGTATTATTTCAAATAATAATAATAATAATAATAATAATAATAATAATAATAATAATCATTATTATTATTATTATTATTATTATTATTATTACTATTATCATTATCATTATTATTACTATCATATACAACTCAACTGATCTAACTATTCTTGCTATAAAAGTAAAATGGCATCTCTTATATAATGAAATACAATTTTGCAACATGAAAAACTCTAGAAACGACAAATGGTTTAAATTACTTACGCAATCACTTCTCTAAATTCTGTTAATGAAACGCTTTAAATTTTAGTCTCCTTGCTAAACGAACTTAACGATAAGAAACTATTTTAAACAATAACATAATTATCAGATCTCTCCCTTCTTATTTTCCTTTTCCGATAGGTAGTAGGTTGTACGGGGCCCCAGCCGCCCGTTGAGATACTACAGCTAGAGAATTATGGGGTCCTTTGACTGGTCAGACAGTACTACAGTAGGTCCTTCTCTCTGGTTATGGTTCTTTCCCTTTGCCTACATATACACCGAATAGTCTGGCATATTCTTTACAGATTCTCCTCTGTCCTCGTACACTTGACAACACTGTGATTACCAAAGAATTCCTCTTCACCCAAAGGGTTAACTATTACACTATAATTGTTCAGTGGCAACTTTCCTCTTGGTAAGGGTAGAAGAGACTCTTTAGGTATGGTAAGCAGCTCTTCTAGGAGGACACTCCAAAATCAAACCATTGTTCTTTAGTCTTGGGTAGTGCCATAGCCTCTGTGCCATGGTCTTCCACTGTCTTGGGTTAGAGTTCTCTTGCTTGAGGGTACACTCGGGCACACTATTGTATCTAATTTCTCTTCCTCTTGTTTTGTTAAAGTTTTTATAGTTTATATAGGAAATGTTTATTTTAATGATGTTGTCCTTAGAATATTTTATTTTTTCTTGTTTCCTTTCCTCACTGGGCTATTTTACCCGTTGGGGCCCCTGGGCTTATAGCAGTCTGGTTTTCCAACTAGGGTTGTAGCTTAATAATAATAATAATAATAATAATAATAATAATAATAATAATAATAATTCACCCATGTCGGAACTAGATACTTCCAGGGAATAAAACAACTCACCTCCACGTTCATAAAGTTGCCACGGTGAATAATATCACACGAGCAAATGAAAAAAAAAGTACAGTAACACGACTGTTTAACCTTGAAGCCATTGCACTCAGCAGATGGCAAAAGATGGCATCGAGTTCAGGGGTTTTCGCTAATCACTATTCTTTTATCTTCAGCTGGCAGACATGCATCACTATTGTACTCTAAATACACCTAGGAAAATGAAAACAATCCTAGCACCTAGCACCTAAGCTAGGATTGTTTTCATCTAAGAAATACATGTTAATCCTAGATTTAATATGTAGATGTGAAGACCTCTTTTATCTTCAGCTGGCAGACATGCATCACTATTGTGCTCTATACACACCTTTTAGTTGCTAGGATTGTTTTCATCTAAGAAATACACGTTAATCCTAGATTTAATATGTAGATGTGAAGACCTCTTTTATCTTCAGCTGGCAGACATGCATCACTATTGTGCTCTATACACACCTTTTAGTTGCTAGGATTGTTTTCATCTAAGAAATACACGTTAATCCTAGATTTAATATGTAGATGTGAAGACCTCTTTTATCTTCAGCTGGCAGACATGCATCACTATTGTGCTCTATACACACCTTTTAGTTGCTAGGATTGTTTTCATCTAAGAAATACACGTTAATCCTAGATTTAATATGTAGATGTGAAGACCTCTTTTATCTTCAGCTGGCAGACATGCATCACTATTGTGCTCTATACACACCTTTTAGTTGCTAGGATTGTTTTCATCTAAGAAATACACGTTAATCCTAGATTTAATATATAGATGTGAAGACCACAGTAAACTGTTAGGCTGGCACTACGAGAGAAAGTGATACTATCAAAGTTTAGACTGGGAAAAAGTTGCCCAGCGACCTTGAAAATTATAACAAAACAAATCATGCTTTACGCTATAACACTAGTAGCAGAACTGATGCTGATACAGTGTAACTAGAAATGATTAAAGACCTAAATGTTATAATTGCTAGAAACACCAACGATTGGATCGCTAGATTTAACATCACACAGCTCACATTGAAATAACTCAAGGTTGCAAAACAGCCTTAAGATGGTTGTTGTGTTATATAAGTGTACAACAGAAGAAGACATGGAGGAGGGAATATATGTCGCAAGAGATATCTGGTCAACTTCTGTGCTCTAATTATCTTGTTCATAACACTACCAAAGAAATCAAGACAAGAAATCATAATCTTCCTCGTTTTGTAAACAACTACCAATGTTTTACCTCATAGTACAACCACGGGATTATTATTATTACTAGCAAAGCTACAACTCTATTTGGAAAAGCGAGTTGCTCTAAACCCAAGGGCTCCACTAGGGAAAACTAGCCCAGGGAGGAAAGGAAATAAATATACAATAGAAGTAATGAAAATTATAACAAAATATTTTAAAAACATTAACATTAAAACATATATTTAATTTATAAACTATAAAAGAACTTGTGTGAGTCTGTTCTTCATAAGAACATTTGCTGCGAGTTTGAACTCCTGAATTTCTACTGATTCAACAACCCGATTAGGAAGATCATTCCACAACTTGGTCACAACTGGAATAAAACTTCTAGAGTACAAGACAGCACTGAACTTCCAATTTAAGCTTTTGTCCGAATATCCTCCACGGCCCTATAGCTATACTATAACACCCAAGATCTGGCCAAGATAATTCAAATAGTGGAACGGTGACTTCCTTGTATGCATAACCTATGGAAAACACGACAGAAAGATTTGGGAAAACTGTTTTAGACATATTATACCCTTTAAAGATGCCTACTAGAGATAATTTATATTTTGAAATGGTAATGAAGTCGGAAATTATGATACTGATATTGATAAGTAGGCTAGTCTCAGAAGGTTTTAATTTTTTATCAGTTGTATGGTAATTAAGAACTAAATTGTGATAAAGATACCGGGCTTTCATAATTTCTCAAAAATAGTTCCAATGAAAATTTATATCCAGGGGAAATTTTCTATTTGACCATTGAGAATAGTAACAGATGCTTTCAAATTATTGGAACAAAAGATATATGTGTAGGCCCACTGTAGGTTCTACAGCTTTCAAATATGTGGACCCAAGAGTATATAATTAACTCCCACTAGACATATGAAAGACTGATGAATATTATAAGGCTTTAAAGAGGAAACTGGAGACTTCATTTTTTTTCAGTGCATCGATAATGTGGATTTGACAATAAACGAGCAATATGCTGTGTGAAATAATACATGCCTAGGAATGTATACATTAAAATGAATTCATGTAGATAGTAAGGTTCCCCTGCAGTATAGGACCAGAAATACCTCAGTCTTCTTCTTATTTCTTAAAAAATTATCACCTCTTGTTTACTTAGTTTAGCTCTTCCCTTTCTGTAATCCTTCATTTTTTTATATGTATCTTGGTAAATTAAGCTTCCCTAGGTCTGTTTATCATGTGATGCCACTTGGCTATATTATTTAGATATTAATTTAACCCACTGATGAGCTTTTTAGCTTATATATATATTCGAGCTCATCGGAAATAAGAATGATATTATCAACTTGCTGAAACCTTCTATTTTCTAATAACTCTAAAATAAAGTATACCAGGGTTCAGGATAATTTAGTTATGCTTTTTATATAATACAAAAAAAAATCTGAAACTGTTTAGATAAGCAATTGTTGTCAGGCACAAAATCCTTTAGGAACTTCATTGACAAAATATTCTTGCACAGTAGTAGTTAGGGTCAGATATCTTTAGGCCTGGGGCAATAAAAAGAAATAAGTAATCAACCTCACAGACAAATCCATATCAGCAAAAGTTGCATTCCTAGCTCTTTCGAAATCCAGTCACTAAGCGTAGACATACCTTTGGTTAAAGATAATAAAAGCATTTAAATTACCTTTACACAATCCTGTCAAAAAGCAGACTAGAAATGTAGCTTACGTCTATTTGATGAAAATATTAGACCTTAGACCGTGCATTTAACTCACCTCCAGGCATACAGTATTGAAAACCATTTTTTTTTTTCAAAATGAGGGTACGTTTGATGGACTTTGACCTTAGACCGAGCATTTACCTCGCCTGGGGCACGTTTGATGGACTTTGACCTTAGACCGAGCATTTACCTCGCCTGGGGCACGTTTGATGGACTTTGACCTTAGACCGAGCATTGACCTCGCCTGGGGCACGTTTGATGGACTTTGACCTTAGACCGAGCATTTACCTCGCCTGGGGCACGTTTGATGGACTTTGACCTTAGACCGAGCATTTACCTCGCCTGGGGCACGTTTGATGGACTTTGACCTTAGACCGAGCATTTACCTCGCCTGGGGCACGTTTGATGGACTTTGACCTTAGACCGAGCATTTACCTCGCCTGGGGCACGTTTGATGGACTTTGACCTTAGACCGAGCATTTACCTCGCCTGGGGCACGTTTGATGGACTTTGGGAATTGTTAGCATCGAAATTGACTCTTTTGAAATTGGTTTATAATAACTAATGTTAGTAATGTAACATTTTCTATCAGAAATTATCGTCGTATGTCGGGGTCAGAGTTTTTAGATAAAAAAGATTTGACAAAAATATGCACAGTAGAAGTGTTTTATGATTTTGCTTTATCATCCGAGTAAGTTCAACTTAAGGGATAATTATTCCATAAGCAAACCTGTTACTTTATGCCTTTCTATGAAACTGCAACATAATATTGAAATTTAGTTGTTTGTTGAGGCTGGAATTTACATATTAATCTGTATAAAATAATCCCCACAACATAAGATTTTTATTGTGAAGTAGACACTAAATACTTTATTTGGTGCTAGGCATTCGTTTTCAGTATAGAGCTTTGTGCAATGGTTTTCCGTATAAAGCTCTATGGAATGTATTTCAGTATAGAGCTTTGTGCAATGGTTTTCAGTATAGAGCTATATGGAATGTTTTTCAGTATAGAGCTTTATGGAATGTTTTTTCAGTATAGATCTTTCTGCAATGGTTTTCAATATAGAGCTTTATACACAGTTTTTCAGTATAGAACTTTGTGCAATGGTTTTCAGTATAGAGCTATATGGAATATTTTTCAGCATAGAGCTTTATGTAATGGTTTTCAGCAAAGAGCTTTATGGAATGATTTTCAGTATAGAGCTATGTGTAATGGTTTTCAGTATAGAGCTATGTGTAATTATTTTCAGTATAGAGCTATATGGAATGTTTTTAGTATAGAGCTATGTGCAATGGTTTTCAGTATAGAGCTATATGGAATGTTTGTCAGTATAGAGCTATGTGTAATGGTTTTTAGTACAGAGCTTTGTGTAATGGTTTTCAGTATAGAGCTATATGGAATGTTTTTCAGTATAGAGATTTGTGCAATAGTTTTCAGTATAGAGCTATGTGCAATGTTTTTCAGTATAGAGCTATATGTAATGGTTTTTAGTATAGAGCTATATGAAATGTTTTTCAGTATAGAGCTATGTGCAATGGTTTTCAGTATAGAGCTTTGTGTAATGGTTTTCAGTATAGAGCTTTATGGAATGTTTTTCAGTATAGAGATTTGTTCAGTGGTTTTCAGTATAGAGCTATATGGAATGTTTTTCAGTATAGAGCTATGTGTAATAATTTTCAGTATATAGCTATATGGAATGTTTTTCAGTATAGAGCTTTATGCAATGGTTTTCAGTATAGAGCTTTATGGAATGTTTTTCAATATAGAGCTATATGTAATGGTTATTAGTATAGAGCTTTGTGCAATGGTTTTCAGTATAGAGCTTTATGCAATGTTTTTCAGTATAGAGCTATGTGTAATGATTTTCAGTATAGAGCTTTATGGAATGTTTTTCAGTATAGAGCTATATGGATTGTTTTTCAGTATAGAGCTTTATGGAATGTTTTTCAGTATAGAGCTATGTGTAATGGTTTTTAGTATAGAGCTATGTGTTATGGTTTTCAGTATAGAGCTCTATGGAATGTTTTTCAGTATTCAACTTTTTGCAATGGTTTTCAGTATAGAGATTTGTACAATGGTTTTCAGTAAAGAGCTTTATGGAATGTTTTTCAGTATAGAGCTAGGTGTAATGGTTTTTAGTATATAGCTTTGTGTAATGATTTTCAGTATAGTGTTCTATGGAATGTATTTCAATATAGAGCTTTGTGCAATGGTTTTCAGTATAGAGCTTTTTGGACTTTTTCAGTATAGAGCTTTACGGAATGTTTTTCAGTATACAACTTTTTGCAATGGTTTTCAGTATAGAGATTTGTACAATGGTTTTCAGCAAAGAGCTTTATGGAATGGTTTTCAGTATAGAGCTATATGGAATGTTTTTCAGTATAGAGCTGTGTGTAATGGTTTTCAGTATAGAGCTTTATGGAATGTTTTTCAGTATAGAGATTTGTGTAATGGTTTTCAGTATAGAGCTTTATGCAATGGTTTTCAGTATAGAGATTTATGCAATGGTTTTCAGTATAGAGATTTGTGCAATGGTTTTCAGTATAGAGCTTTATGGAATGTTTTTCAGTATAGAGCTAGGTGTAATGGTTTTCAGTATAGAACTATATGGAATGTTTTGCAGTATAGAGCTTTGTGCAATGGTTTTCAGTATAGAGCTATATGGACTGTTTTTCAGTATAGAGATTTGTGCAATGGTTTTCAGTGTACAGCTTTGTGCAATGGTTTTCAGTATAGAGATTTGTGCAATGATTTTCAGTGTACAGCTTTGTGCAATGGTTTTCAGTATAGAGCTACGTGTAACGGTTTTTAGTATACAGCTTTGTGTAATGGTTTTCAGTATAGAGCTATATGGAATGTTTTTCAGTATAGAGCCATGTGTAATGGTTTTCAGTATAGAGCTATATGGAATGTTTTTCAGTATAGAGCTGTGTAATGATTTTCAGTATAGAGCTATGTGTAATGGTTTTCAGTATAGAGCTTTACGGAATGTTTTCCAGTATAGAACTTTTTGCAATGGTTTTCAGTATAGAGCTTTATGGAATGTTTTTCAGTATAGAGCTAGGTGTAATGGTTTTCAGTATAGAACTATATGGAATGTTTTGCAGTATAGAGCTTTTTTTGCGATGGTTTCAGTATAGAGCATTATGCAATAGTTATCAGTAAACAGCTTTGTGCAATGGTTTTCAATATAGAGCTAAATTTTATGCAATGGTTTTCAGTATAGAGAATTGTACAATGGTTTTCAGTGTACAGCTTTTTGGAATGTTTTCAAGCATAGAGCTCTATGGAATGATTTTCAGTATAGAGCTATATGGAATGTTTTCCAGTATAGAGCTTTATGCAATGTTTTCCAATCCAGAGCTTAGTGGCAAAAGTTGCTGAATTTTGAGAGAAACGCACTGTTGCAGAAACCCCTTATGATTGGTCTACCGTTCTGTGACGTAATTTCATGGGCTGCTCTGTGCAAGAATATAGATGAAATAATCTCTAAGCTCTACGAACTCATATTCAGATATGCATTCCAACTCCACTAACCTCCACAAAGCTTTCCATTTTGGCGTCCGATTGACTAAAATTGTTAAAACTCTGGCTTTGTGCTTTTGAAAGCTTTGCTATAAATATTCTATTTACTAATTTATTCAGTGTAATTATGTTGTGCTTTTTATATAGTGTAAAAGATCTAATACTATTAGATTAACCTCCATAAAGCTTTCCATTTTGGCGTCCGATTGACTAAAATTGTTAAAACTCTGGATTTGTGCTTTTGAAAGCTTTGCGATAAATATTTTATTTACTAAGTTATTCAGTGTAATTTAGTTGTGCGTTTTACATCGTGTAAAAGATCTAATACTATTAGATAATTGTTAACCACAAAGCTTTCCATTTTGGCGTCCGATTGACTAAAATTGTTAAAACTCTGGATTTGTGAATTTGAAAGCTTTGCTATAAATATCTTATTTACTAATTTATTCAGTGTAATTTAGTTGTGCTTTTTACATCGTGTAAAAGATCTAATACTATTAGATTAACCTCCATAAAGCTTTCCATTTTGGCGTCCGATTGACTAAAATTGTTAAAACTCTGGATTTGTGAATTTAAAAGCTTTGCGATAAATATTTTATTTACTAAGTTATTCAGTGTAATTTAGTTGTGCTTTTTACATCGTGTAAAAGATCTAATACTATTAGATTAACCTCCATAAAGCTTTCCATTTTGGCGTCCGATTGACGCGGTACTAAAATTGTTAAAATTCTGGATTTGTTAATTTGAAAGCTTTGCTATATATATTTTATTTACTAAGTTATTCAGTGTAATTTAGTTGTGCTTTTTACATCGTGTAAAAGATCTAATACTATTAGATTAACCTCCATAAAGCTTTCCATTTTGGCGTCCGATTGACGCGGTACTAAAATGTTAAAACTGGATTTGTGCTTTTGAAAGCTTTGCGATAAATATTTTATTTACTAAGTTATTCAGTGTAATTTAGTTGTGCTTTTTACATAGTGTAAAAGATCTAATACTATTAGATTAACCTCCATAAAGCTTTCCATTTTGGCGTCCGATTGACGCGGTACTAAAATGTTAAAACTGGATTTGTGCTTTTGAAAGCTTTGCGATAAATATTTTATTTACTAAGTTATTCAGTGTAATTTAGTTGTGCTTTTTACATAGTGTAAAAGATCTAATACTATTAGATTAACCTCCATAAAGCTTTCCATTTTGGCGTCCGATTGACTAAAATTGTTAAAACTCTGGATTTGTGAATTTGAAAGCTTTGCTATATATATTTTATTTACTTAGTTATTCATTGTAATTTAGTTGTGCTTTTTACATCGTGTAAAAGATCTAATACTATTAGATTAACCTCCATAAAGCTTTCCATTTTGGCGTCCGATTGACTAAAATTGTTAAAACTCTGGCTTTGTGAATTTGAAAGCTTTGCTATATATATTTTATTTACTAATTTATTCAGTGTAATTTAGTTGTGCTTTTTACATCGTGTAAAAGATCTAATACTATTAGATTAACCTCCATAAAGCTTTCCATTTTGGCGTCCGATTGACGCGGTACTAAAATTGTTAAAATTCTGGATTTGTTAATTTGAAAGCTTTGCTATATATATTTTATTTACTAAGTTATTCAGTGTAATTTAGTTGTGCTTTTTACATCGTGTAAAAGATCTAATACTATTAGATTAACCTCCATAAAGCTTTCCATTTTGGCGTCCGATTGACTAAAATTGTTAAAACTCTGGCTTTGTGAATTTGAAAGCTTTGCTATATATATTTTATTTACTAATTTATTCAGTGTAATTTAGTTGTGCTTTTTACATCGTGTAAAAGATCTAATACTATTAGATTAACCTCCACAAAGCTTTCCATTTTGGCGTCCGATTGACTAAAATTGTTAAAACTCTGGCTTTGTGCTTTTGAAAGCTTTGCTATATATATTTTATTTACTAATTTATTCAGTGTAATTTAGTTGTGCTTTTTACATCGTGTAAAAGGTCTAATACTATTAGATAATTGTTAACCACAAAGCTTTCCATTTTGGCGTCCGATTGACTAAAATTGTTAAAACTCTGGCTTTGTGAATTTGAAAGTTTTGCTATATATATTTTATTTACTAAGTTATTCAGTGTAATTTAGTTGTGCTTTTTACATCGTGTAAAAGATCTAATACTATTAGATTAACCTCCATAAAGCTTTCCATTTTGGCGTCCGATTGACTAAAATTGTTAAAACTCTGGATTTGTGAATTTGAAAGCTTTGCGATAAATATTTTATTTACTAAGTTATTCAGTGTAATTTAGTTGTGCGTTTTACATAGTGTAAAAGGTCTAATACTATTAGATAATTGTTAACCACAAAGCTTTCCATTTTGGCGTCCGATTGACGCGGTACTAAAATGTTAAAACTGGATTTGTGCTTTTGAAAGCTTTGCGATAAATATTCTATTTACTAAGTTATTCAGTGTAATTTAGTTGTGCTTTTTTACATCGTGTAAAAGATCTGATACTATTAGATTAACCTCCACAAAGCTTTCCATTTTGGCGTCCGATTGACTAAAATTGTTAAAACTCTGGATTTGTGCTTTTGAAAGCTTTGCTATAAATATTTTATTTACTAAGTTATTCAGTGTAATTTAGTTGTGCTTTTTTACACAGTGTAAAAGATCTAATACTATTAGATAATTGTTAACCTCCATAAAGCTTTCCATTTTGGCGTCCGATTGACGCGGTACTAAAATGTTAAAACTGGATTTGTGAATTTGAAAGCTTTGCGATATATATTTTATTTACTAAGTTATTCAGTGTAATTTAGTTGTGCTTTTTACACAGTGTAAAAGATCTGATACTATTAGATAATTGCTATTAGTCACGAAATACTTTAGGAGCTTTAATGTTAAAATATTTTTTTACAGTAGTATTTACGGTCAGATTTTCGAGATAAAAACTGTTTTTACTGACCTACTAGTTTAATATAGAAAATATATATCAAGTGACCTTTTCAATTATGTTAAAATGTTAAATGTAAAGTATAAGTAGTCAGTTACTATTAGATAAGTGCTATCAGTCCGAAATACTTTTACAGTAGTATTTACATTCAGTTTTTTTTAGGCGATAAAGACTTTAATTACTAACCTACAAATCCAATAAAAAATATATATCAAATGAGTTTTTCAATTATGTTAAAATGTTAAATGAAAAGTATAAGTAAACAGTTGCTATCAGTCCGAAATACTTTAGGAGATTTAATGCCAAAACATTCAGAATTTTTAGGTGATAAAGACTTTATTTACTTGATATATTTCAATAAAAAATATATCAAGTGAGTTTTTCAATTATCTTTTGATTAATATGTTAACAATTATGTTAAAATGTTAAAATATAAAGTATAAGTAAACAGTTAAACATTCTTTTACAGTAGTAGGCCTATTTCCGGTCAGAATTTTTAGGCATTAAAGTCTTTAATTACTAACCTACTAATTAAACTTGATATATTTCAATAAAAAATATATCAAAAGAGTTTTTTTGATTAATATGTTAACAATTATGTTAAAATGTTAAAATATAAAGTATAAGTAAACAGTTAAACTCTTTTACAGTAGTATTTACATTCAGTTTTTTTTAGGCGATAAAGACTTTATTTACTAACCTACTAATTCAACTTGATATATTTCAATAAAAAATATATATCAAGTGAGTTTTTCAATTATCTTTTGATTAATATGTTAACAATTATGTTAAAATGTTAAAATATAAAGTATAAGTAAACAGTTAAACAATCTTTTACAGTAGTATCTACATTCAGTTTTTTTTATTTTTTTTTAGGTGATAAAGACTTTATTTACTTGATATATTTCAATAAAAAATATATATCAAGTGAGTTTTTCAATTATCTTTTTATTAATATGTTAAAATGTTAAAATATAAAGTATAAGTAGACAGTTGCTATCAGTCCGAAATACTTTAGGAGATTTAATGCCAAAAACATTCAGTTTTTTTAGGCATTAAAGACTTTAATTACTAACCTACTAATTCAATAAAAAATATATAAAAAGAGTTTTTTTGATTAATATGTTAACAATTATGTTAAAATGTTAAAATATAAAGTATAAGTAAACAGTTAAACTCGTTTTGGGTGAGAAGGCAATGCTCTTTTGTACAGTAATGTTTATGGTCAGATTTTTTAGGCATTAAAGTCTTTATTTACTAACCTACTAATTCAATAAAATATATATATCAAGAGAGTTTTTCAATTATGTTAAAATGTTAAATGAAAAGTATAAGTAGACAGTTACTATTAGATAATTGCTATCAGTCCGAAATACTTTAGGAGATTTAATGCCAAAACATTCAGTTTTTTTAGGCATTAAAGACTTTAATTACTTGATATATTTCAATAAAAAATATATCAAAAGAGTTTTTTGATTAATATGTTAACAATTATGTTAAAATGTTAAAGTATACAGTATAAGTAAACAGTTGCTATCAGTTACTATAGGAGATTTAATGCCAAAACATTCAGTTTTTTTAGGTGATATATTTCAATAAAAAATATATATCAAGTGAGTTTTTCAATTATCTTTTGATTAATATGTTAACAATAATGTTAAAATGATAAAATATAAAGTATAAGTAAACAGTTAAACATTCTTTTACAGTAGTATTTACATTCAGTTTTTTTTAGGCATTAAAGACTTTAATTACTTGATATATTTCAATAAAAAAATATATAAAGAGAGTTTTTCAATTATGTTAAAATGTTAAATGTAAAGTTAAGTATAAGTAGACAGTTACTAATAGATAATTGCTATCAGTCCGAAATACTTTTACAGTAGCATTTATATTCAGTTTTTTTTAGGCATTAAAGACTTTAATCACTTGATATATTTCAATAAAAAATATATCAAAAGAGTTTTTCAATTATCTTTTTATTAATATGTTAACAATTATGTTAAAATGATAAAATATAAAGTATAAGTAAACAGTTAAACTCGTTTTGGGTGAGAAGGCGATGCCATTCTTATACAGTAGTATTTACATTCAGTCTTTTTTAGGCGATAAAGACTTTATTTACTAACCTACTAATTTAATGAAATATATATCAAGTGAGTTTTTCAATTATCTTTTTATTAATATGTTAAAATATAAAGTATAAAGTATAAGTAAACAGTTAAACAATCTTTTACAGTAGTATTTACATTCAGTTTTTTTTAGGCATTAAAGACTTTAAATACTAACCTACTAATTAAACTTGATATATTTCAATAAAAAATATATATCAAGTGAGTTTTTCAATTATCTTTTGATTAATATGTTAAAATGTTAAAATGTTAAAATATAAAGTATAAGTAAACAGTTGCTATCAGTTACTATAGGAGATTTAATGCCAAAACATTCAGTTTTTTTTAGGTGATATATTTCAATAAAAAATATATCAAGTGAGTTTTTCAATTATCTTTTTATTAATATGTTAACAATTATGTTAAAATGATAAAATATAAAGTATAAGTAAACAGTTAAACCCGTTGATGCTCTTTTGTTTTTCCACAGCCGCTTATTCAGGGTTGCCATTCGTACGATAATTATCGTACATGTGCGATTATTTTGGGTCCGGTACGATGTACGATACATACCTTGGGTCTATACAATGTATGTGTGTGTGGGTTTGATTAAGCAATTATACTAAAATACCTTGAAATAAGCTATATATGTTACTCCTTAATAATCATATTGAAAGTGTGTACGATAATTTTGGTTTAAAAAACGATAATTTTAAGGTTCACGTATGATAATCCAGTGGAAATGATCTGGTAACCCTGCGCTTATATCGTCTATAGTATTTTCGATCTTATGATGGTGACTTCTGTGTTGTCATTCAGCTGTTGAGGGAGATTTTTTCTGACAGTTTCTAGTTTTTCTAGTTCCTAATGAGTGTGATCACCCTATTGACGAGGAAATGGATTGACTATATACATTTTTGGTAAGAGGAAGCCAATGGAATGATATGTGATGCTTTTAAATGCTTTTAAATGCTTTTAAATGCCTTTAAAAGCAACGTGTTATTACTCCATTACGTATCTTGATAACAACTTTTTTTTTTTTTATCTTTCAGAATGACTTTGTAGACTTTTGTGAGGATTTTTGTGCTTCATTTACGTAATGGCGTATTTTCATGCAGTTTTGCATTGCCTGGAGATTATTAGGCTAATTTTATATGTGCTTTTTTGCCTTTAAGGAGCATCTAGGGTCAATTACAGATCGTGTCATTTTGGTGTTTATGTTTTCCATTGAAGTTCCCTAAATTACAGTTAGATTATATTGTATTTTAGATTGTCTGTGCATTTTCTTAACTGTCTTAAACTTATCCTGCTGTATTAAATAAATTTTGAGCCCTTGTACAAAACTACGAAGGGAACCTCGCAATCTAAGCTAACCTAACATTTTTCCATTGAAGTTTCCTAAACTACAGTTATATTATATTGTATTTTGATTGTCCGTGCATTTTCTTAACTGTCTTTCACAAATCTTGCTGTATTCACTGTATTTTGAGCCCTTGCACAAAACTACGAAGGGAACCTAGGCTAGCTTCAGTGGTGTCTGATTTCTTAACTGTCTTTCACATATCCTGCTGTAATCACTAAATTTTGAGCTCTTGCACAAATTTCCATTGAAGTTTCCTAAACTACAGTTAGATTATATTGTATTTTGATTGTCCGTTCATTTTCTTAACTATCTTTCACATATCATACTGTATTAACTGTATTTTGAGCCCTTGCACAAAACTACGAGAGGAACCTCGAAATATAAGCTAACCTAGGCTAGCTTCAACACAGTGGTGTCTGATTTCTTATTTTTTCCATTGAAGTTTCCTAAACTACAGTTAGATTATATGGTATTTTCATTGTCTGTGCATTTTCTTAACTGTCTTAAACTTATCCTGCTGTAATAACTAAATGTTGAGCCCTTGCACAAAACTACGAAGGGAACCTCGCAATCTAAGCTAACCTAGGCTAGCTTCAACCCAGTGGTGTCTGATTTCTTAACTGTCTTTCACAAATCTTGCTGTATTCACTAAATTTTGAGCCCTTGCACAAAACTACGAGGGGAACCTCGCAATCTTAGCTAACCTAGGCTAGCTTCAACACAGTGGTGTCTGATTTCTTAACTGTCTTAAACTTATCCTACTGTATTAACTGAATTTTGAGCTCTTACACAAAACTACGAAGGGAACCTCCATTCTAAGCTAACCTAGGCTAGCTTCAGCACAGTGGTGTCTGATTTCTTAACTGTCTTTCACTTACCCTGCTGTATTAACTAAATTTTGAGTCCTTGCACAAAACGACGAAGGGAACCTCGCAATCTAAGCTAACCTAGGCTAGCTTCAGTGGTGTCTGATTTATGTGTGGTGATTTTTATCTGTATTACACAATTAGTTCATCTCAAAAGCCTAAGGTAACTTTGGATGCCAAAATGTCAATTCGTCATGGAGTTTTGGTAAACTGTTCAAAGGCAATTTTTTTTTTTTTTTTTTTTTTTTTCGTGTTTCAGATTCACCTGTTGTGTGATTTATCCTGCCATTTTCTTGGATAGTGAATTCTAAGTGCTAAGCCATATTACCTTTAAGCTATAAGATATCCGGCGCTTTTTATGGGAGATTTGAGCAACTTGCCTAGCCGTTGTGACTGTCTGAACGATCCCCCGGTCTCGGAATTCTCCTTGATAATCTGCGCATGCGCGAACATTACCGTTTGCCAGTGCATACGAGTTTGATGTTTTATTTTCCTGTAATGTTAGCGTGCGCAGCTTAACATTACCGCTTGCCAGTACATACGAGCTTGATGTTTTATTTTCATGCGAGCGAAGCGAGCTAATGGCGGAAAAGAACCATTATACAATGTCAAGGAGGATTCTGAGACCGGGGGATCGTTCAGACTGTCACACCGTGCTTGTAGTGGTTATAATTGAAAATGGGGGGGGGGACACTGCAAACTCAGAATGTTAATACTACCACTGCTTTTCAATGCTGTAGAATTTTTCTTTATGAATAGGCTATTTAACCGGTCCCGGTAAAATAGACAAACCTACTTTTAAGCTTATTTTGCCGGTCCGGTAGAATAGACAAACATGCTTTGAAGCTTATTTTGCCGGTCCGGTAGAATAGACAAACATGCTTTGAAGCTTATTTTGCCGGTCCGGTAGAATAGACAAACCTACTTTTAAGCTTATGTTGCCGGTCCGGGGAGCCTTTGTAGATCAGCGGCCAGGTCCTCCCGCGGACATAGAAAACGGGAATTTCTTCCCGTTTTCTAACCCTTCGTAAGACGTGGCCGTTGTTCTACAACAGAATGTTCTGCCAAAACTCTAGAATAGAACACTGCCTAACTTGAATGGGCCCACCTAACCTTACCTACAACACGTGTCTCTCCTTAACGGGGGGGCTAACGCCCCCCTGCGACCCCCCGTACATAGCCGTATAATTATTCTTAAACACCTAAACGGGGGGGGGGGGCTATTCTTGCCTATTCTTAATCGGAAATCATCATACATACATGTGGCCGCTATCACTCATACACACAAGCATATTCTTAATCGGCCGACATCATGCATACATGTGGCCGCTATCACTCATACACACAAGCATATTCTTAATCGGCCGACATCATGCATACATGTGGCCGCGATCACACAAACCAGAAACGGAGAGGGTTGTACTTACATTATTTCCTGTTCAGCTTGCGGGTTTATTCGTAACCTCTACAACGGAGAATCTGGTTCTGAGAAAAACCATAAATAAAACTTGCTAATATAACAAACACATCTTCGTACGGTAGCTTTGATCGTGAAAAAAAGCTACCGTGGTTAGGGGCGATCTTCTTTCGGCAATAACTATATGAACAACGCCAAAAAAACTTAGCTTTTCCACTATTCGCCGATTTTCCATCATACTTTTAGCGCATTTCACCGATATGACATTTTGCACAAATGCCGGAAAAGTCGCCTAAAAGTCCCATTTTATATAAATATTTTGTAAACTCAGCACTTGTTGTAAAGTTCATAATCCTCAACATACTAGGATTGACTGAATTGAAAAAAGATTCACAAGTATCTACACACTGGTTAGTTGCCATCGCGCCGCGTGGGTAAAGAATGAGCATTTCCGACCCTCGATGGGTGCTCCCGTTTCCGTATTTGAATTTTTAGAAAAAATGAGTTATGATTGGGTGAAAAAGTTAATCCTAGTTAATCCCCAGGTCAAGTGGGGTCCCATTGGGTCGTTTCAAATTGCTGCGGCCGATTAATAATTCAGAATTCCGCCGCTATGGCGCTGTTGATTCGATCAGAATGTCATCTATAGGGAATTCTAGGAACTATGGGAGCGAGAAACTGCGTGGCAAGGTACAGAGCTCGTTCGACTTATAAATTTCACGTCGAATTAGATGGTTTTCAAAATCTTTGTATATCGGTATAGTAAGTACTTACCCTGGATATTTATAACATTCTGAACAGTTAATATTCTATACAAGTTTCCGATAAAGTTGAAAATAAGGCGGCCGCTATCATACATGCAGGTGGCCGCCATCCTACACACATCCCCTGGTCCGGTAAATTAGACAAACATGCTTTCAAGTTCATTTTGCCAGTCTCAAACAAATATGAAAATTTTATTGTTGTATAGGTTCCTGGAAATGTTGTAGGCAAATGTATAAAAAAGTACTAAGCATGAAATTATCTAACAAGTTAATAACTAATATATCGCTTACTTACTTACTTTTAGGGGTTTATTTACTGTCATTATTTATAATATTTACCGGCAAAATAAGCTTAAAAGCAGGTTTGTCTATTTTACCGGGACCGGCTAAGTAGCCTCTTCCTTTTCTTTATATAACAACAGACTTTAGCTTTAGGTTTATTTGAATCGCAAATTACTTATGTCAGATACAGTTTTTTATGCTTTGTTGAATTTAAATGTCTTCGGTTTATTAAACTGTGACCAAAATTAGTGCTTCAGAATTTTGGATGTGCTTTGAGAGCAGAATTCTTCAGAAAATTATCAACAATAATCATCTCATTTTACATCATTAATTGGTTTCAAGACTTATGACGACACCAGAAATGATTTAACATTAATCTATACCATAGAAAAACTCCTTGTTACTACATAACACTATAATCAAACCCAAATTGTTACTAATACATAATTTTATTCTGCGATTCAATTTTTTACTGTAATAAATTCATATATATTAATTGTAAGGTTTATAAAGTAGAATTTTTATTTTTCAATATTAAACTTACCCGATAATCATGTAGCTGTCAACTCCGTTGCCCGACAGAATTCTATGGAGTGATACGCCAGCTATCACAATACTAGAAGGGGGTGTACTTACCAGCGCCACCTGTGGCCAGGTACTCAAGTACTTCTTGTTGACACCTCCTCAATTATTCCTCTGTCGTGCTTCCGGCAAGACGTTCTGGGATACGCTTATGTTCTTGGAGTATTTTCACGACTTTGGTGAAGTATTTCTCTTTGATTTCGGCTGTCGCTTTACTGGAAACTTCTATTTTAGCTTAGTTAGCTTTTGGAATTAATTTGATTAATTTTGGTGACGAAGAGAGTATGAACTCTCGTTCACCTTTCAATGGCCGACCCTTCCCTTAGACGGAAGTGTTGGTGTCTAAGAGAGTATAGACTCTCTTTCTTAATTTTGCTTAACAAAAGTTATAGATTTATTTTATATCTCTCCGCCTCTTATAGGCCTCTTCGATTAACTTCCTTTTATTATAAACTTATTAAAATTAATTTTTATATTTGTTTATATTCGACCTTCCTAATAGTAGGCGGTCTTTTCTTGGTACCGAAGTTAATTATCGTGAGTCCGTCATTTCGGTTTTACCTGTTAACATATTATGCTATTTTAAGGTCTTTGAAAGAATTTCTTTGATAGTCTCGTACTTTTTCAAAGTTGAACTAACGTTTTGTTTGTCTCGGCAGTTGTTGACGTTCAGAACGTTTCAACTTGCACTCTATCGTTACGATAGAGAAAGAATGTTCACGGTTTCACATTGCAGTAAGAGTAACCGTGTCTAGCGTTTTGTTCATTCTTTCTTAACTTAATGGTTTTGATCCTAATAAGGAACTTTTCTTTTTGGGAAATATTTCAGTTTTTTCCTTTAACAATAATATGTTTTAACGATATATATGATTGGGCTCTTCTCTCAGGTTCTAAGTCAAGAGAGAGAGAGAGAGAGATAGAGACGGAGGGAGAAAGAGGATAAACGTTTCCCTCAAGCCTGCCAGGCGTACGAGTAACGTCGTTATCGTTTTGCTCTTATCCCTAGTCTCTTTAGGGGAAGAAACTAAACGTTTCTAGAGTGATCTAGTGTTTAGTCTCTTTCCAGCCACTGAATTTTCTTTCATTAGATTTTTCTGTTACATTGTAATTCTGTTTTCGCAATTATTAACTTTTGAGAAGGATAGAATTGCGTGTTTCAGGTACAAACCACTTAAAGTTTCGAGTTCAGTGAAATAAGTGCAAACAGAAATCAAAGTGATAAGTGATTGATGTCAGTGTTATGCGTGAGGGTACTTTTGTGCGCGCCAGTCGTCCTCCCAGTCCGGGACCTCTTGCAAGCTCCCAAGCCCAGGGGAGAAGCAATGTCGAAGGACAAAAGGGTTCGGCAGGCCTTGATCGGCGCACAGAAGTATCCTCGGTGGTTGTGGGCGTGTCTTACCGAGACCGTCACTCCCACCCGCAGACGATTGAGCCCTTATTTTGCTCGTCTGCAGAAGAGATTTAGAGGAGAAAATAAAGGCAGAGTAACGCTGGTCTCAGGTCTCTAGACCTCTTAAACGTAAAGTCCAGACCTATGCCAGACGTACGAAGTAAAGTTCAACAACCCGGATGCAGTCATTGGGTTAGCTCTGACTCTCCTCAGTCATCATTTTGTCGGGCTGAGAGTGCGCCTACACTCCCCCCCGCCTATGCTCGCTCCGCCTGATCGCAGTACCACCTGCCAGGCGTACGATGTTGTGGACTCTACTACAGTCCATGCAGCACAGCTTTCGGACCTGATGCGTGAGTGTCGTGCCGAGAGTGTTGCACCTCCTCCTCCTCCTGCACCGGTGGTGCACCAACCGCCTGCACCCGTTCAGCCTGTGCTGCACCCGCCTGCACCGGTGGTGCACCAACCGGCTGCACCCGTTCAGTCTGTGCTGCACCCGCCTGCACCGGTGGTGCACCAACCGGCTGCACCCGTTCAGCCTGTGCTGCACCCGCCTACACTCGCTGCACCCAGTCGCAGCACCATCTGCCAGGCGTACGATGTTGTGGAGGCGTACGATGTTGTGGACTCTACTACAGTCCATGCAAGCACAGCTTTCGGACCTGTTGCGTGAATGTCGGGCTGAGAGTGTTGCACCTCCACCTGCACCCGTTCAGCCTGTGCTCAACCCGCCTGCACTCGCTGCACCCAGTCGCAGCACCTTCTGCCAGGCGTACGATGTTGAACCTCTTTCTGTGTTCGCTGTTCCCAGTGTTGTTCAGCCTCAGCCTTCTTTAAGGCAACCTTCGGTTTGGGATCAGGAGGATTACTCCACTCTTCCTCCTCCTCCCCTGGCTGCTCCACCGGTGGTGCAACTCTCGGTGGAGGTACAACCTCTTCCACCTGTGAGTCAGTCTCCTCAGCTGCTGCACCGAGCTCAACCCGTGCACCCTGTTCCTGCACCTCAGACACCTCTGCTTGCGGGAACTTTACCTTGTTCTGCGCAACCTCGGTCTCTTCACGCTCCACTCATTCCACAGGAACAGGAACTTTCTGCACCTTCCACTGTTGTTGTTCCAGCTCGTTCTGACTCTGCTGTTCAGCATACCTTACCTCCATTTTCAAACCATGGCAAAAATATGAATCATGAGTTATGAATGTAAGGTAAACATTATGTTGATTTTTAAACCCCATGCAAGCATGCATAAAGCACTCTAGCACTGGTCATGGAATTTCTAAGAATGTTAAACGCCATGCACACGCTCTGCTTTCCTTACAGCAGGCTCTGCTTACTACATGCTCAGCATTCAGCATGCTCTGCATTCAGCATGCTCTGCATACAACATGCTCTGCATACAGCATGCTCTGCATTCAGCATGCTCTGCATACAACATGCTCTACATACAGCATGCTCTGCATACAGCATACTCTGCATTCATCATGCTCTGCATACCTTACCGCATGCTTCTCAACATATCTTGGGTTGTTGCCAACTCACTAGACTGTCAAGCAGTTTCATAACGTTGCCTTCTAGTCTGCTGCTTTTGCACCAGTGAACCCTCACTCAGAGAACTTAGCTTTTCTAGGATAAGGTCCCTGTAGATGAGAAAGTTCTTTTCTCCCTCCTTCTGTTATTCCCTTGAGGACTCTGTCATTTGGAGGGAGCCTTTAGCTGCATAACCTCTTATGGACTTTTATTTAAGCATTACATGCTTACAGGGAAGGTAATGGTTCCACTTCAGCCGCTAATCCCGTCTGTTACCACACCTGCTCCCATAGACCTTGAGCTGTGTTGCATGACATGCAGTCCAAGCTTAGTCCTTGTTAGAGGATTTTTTGTTTACGGAGTCAATGTGTCACGGGGAAGACGTTCAACAACCAACAGAAGGGACTTGTTGTGACGCAGTGCGGCAACCTCAGCAACCCGTTAAGGAGTTGTCTGTACGACCCAGATAGTCTAGACAGATTCGGGTTGTCACTGTACTTCCTCGCTTGCCCATGATTGACAGTTTACAGACTGTGCAGCAGTATCATGATCTTGTGTCCGGCTCCGTCAGACGACTGGCTTTTAAGAGCTCCCACAAGTCGTCGCTGTCTGGAGATTTTCAAATGGACTATGGATCTGACCAAGGAACTGGGCCTCCTGGTCAATTTTGAGGAGTCTCAGCTCGTTCCATCCCAGACCATTGTTTCCTTGGGTATGGATCTTCAGAGTCGAGCTTTTCGGACTTGTCCGTCGGCCCCAAGGATCTTCCAAGCCCTAGAATGCATCCAGAGCATGCTGAGAAGGAACCGATGCTTAGTCAGGCAGGGGATGAGTCTAACAGGGACACTTTCATCGCTGGCCCTGTTCATCGAGTTAGGGAGACTTCACCTCCACCCCCTTCAGTATCATCTAGCTGCTCACTGGATAAAGGACTTGACGCTAGAGACGGGCTCAGTTCCTGTTTCCGAAGAGATGAGGTCTACTCTAACGTGGTGGAAGAACAGCATTCTTCTCAAGGAAGGTCTACCTTTGGCTGTTCAGACCCCCGACCACCGTCTCTTCTCGGACGCATCGGACACGGGCTGGGGTGCGACACTGGACGGACAGGAATGCTCGGGAACATGGAATCAGGAGCAAAGGACACTTCACATCTATTGCAAGGAGTTGTTGGCAGTTCATCTGGCCTTGATAAACTTCAAGTCCCTCCAGCTTAACAAGGTGGTGGAGGTGAACTCCGACTACACCACAGCCTTGGCTTACATCTCCAAGCAGAGAGGGACTCATTCGAGGAAGTTGTTCAAGTTCGCAAGGGACCTCCTCATTTGGTCAAAGATCGAAAGCTCACGCTGGTAACGAGGCTCATTCAGGGCGATATGAATGTCATGGCAGATCGCCTCAGCCGTAAGGGTCAGGCCTTCCCCACAGAGTGGACCCTTCACAAGAATGTTTGCAGCAGACTTTGGGCCCTGTGGGGTCAGCCAACCATAGTTCTATTCGCTACCTCGATGACCAAGAAGCTCCTCTTGTATTGTTCTCCGATTCCAGACCCAGCAGCAGTTCGCGTGGATGCCTTTCTGCTGGATTGGTCCCATCTCAACCTGTATGCATTCCCGCCGTTCAAGATTGTCAACAGGGTACTTCAGAAGTTCGCCTCTCACAAAGGGACACGGTTGACGTTGGTTGCTCCCCTCTGACCCGCGAGAGAAGGGTTCACCGAGGTACTGCAATGACTGGTCGACGTTCCCAGGACTCTTCCTCCTAGAGTGGACCTTCTGCGTCAACCTCACGTAAAGAAGGTACACCCAAACCTCCACGCTCTTCGTCTGACTGCCTTCAGACTATCGAAAGTCTCTCAAGAACTAGAGGCTTTTCGAAGGAGGCAGCCAGAACGATTGCCAGAGCAAGGACGACATCCACTCTCAGAGTCTATCAGTCTTAATGGGAAGTCTTCCGAAGCTGGTGCAAGGCCAATGCAGTTTTCCTCAACCAGTACCACTGTAACCCAGATTGCTGACTTCCTGTTACATCTAAGGAACGTAAAATCCCTATCAGCTCCTACGATCAAGGGTTACAGAAGTATGTTGGCAGCGGTTTTCCGCCACAGAGGCTTGGATCTTTCCTCCAACAAAGATCTACAGGACCTCCTTAGGTCTGTTGAGACCTCAAAGGAACGTCGGTTGTCCACTCCAGGCTGGAATCTAGACGTGGTCCTAAGGTTCCTAATGTCATCAGGATTTGAACCGTTCCAATCAGCCTCTTTTAAGGACCTCACATTAGAAACTCTTTTCCTCGTGTGCTTAGCAACAGGTAAAAGAGTAAGTGAGATCCACGCCTTCAGCAGGAACATAGGTTTCACATCTGAAACGGCTACATGTTCCTTGCGGCTCGGTTTTTTTTTGGCTAAAACGAGCTTCCTTCCCGTCCTTACCCTAAGTCGTTCGAGATCCCAAGCCTGTCCAACATGGTGGGGAACGAACTAGAGAGAGTACTTTGCCCTGTTAGAGCTCTTAAGTACTATCTAAGAAGGTCAAAACCATTACGAGGACAATCAGAAGCCTTATGGTGTGCTATCAAGAAGCCTTCTCTACCAATGTCTAAGAACTCAGTTTCTTACTACATCAGGCTTCTGATTAGAGAAGCAAATTCTCATCTGAAGGAAGAAGACCTTGCTTTGCTGAAGGTAAGGACACATGAAGTGAGAGCTGTGGCTACTTCAGTGGCCTTCAAACAAAACCGTTCTCTGCAGAGTGTTATGGATGCAACCTATTGGAGAAGCAAGTCAGTGTTCGCATCATTCTATCTCAAAGATGTCCAGTCTCTTTACGAGTACTGCTACACCCTGGGTCCATTCGTAGCAACGAATGCAGTAGTAGGCGAGGGCTCAGCCACTACATTCCCATAATTCCATAACTTTTTAACCTTTCTCTTGAATACTTTTTATGGGTTGTTCGGTCGGCTAAGAAGCCTTCCACATCCTTGTTGATTTGGCGGGTGGTCAATTCTTTCTTGAGAAGCGCCGAGGTTAAAGGTTGTGATGAGGTCCTTTAGTATGGGTTGCAGCCCTGTATACTTTAGCACCTTTGGGTTGATTCAGCCTCCAAGAGGAACGCTGCGCTCAGTAAGGAAGACGAACTTAAAAAAGAGACAGAGTAACGGTTCAATTCGACTTCCTTACCAGGTACTTATTATTTCATTGTTATTTGAGATAACTGTTATATGAAATATGGGATACTTAGCTATCCTTTAATCTTGTACACTGGTTTTCACCCACCCCCCTGGGTGTGAATCAGCTACATGATTATCGGGTAAGTTTAATATTGAAAAATGTTATTTTCATTAGTAAAATAAATTTTTGAATATACTTACCCGATAATCATGATTTAATTGACCCTCCCTTCCTCCCCATAGAGAACCAGTGGGACCGAGGAATAATTGAGGAGGTGTCAACAAGAAGTACTTGAGTACCTGGCCACAGGTGGCGCTGGTAAGTACACCCCCTTCTAGTATTGTGATAGCTGGCGTATCACTCCATAGAATTCTGTCGGGCAACGGAGTTGACAGCTACATGATTATCGGGTAAGTATATTCAAAAATTTATTTTACTAATGAAAATAACATTTTCATATTTCTGTTCAAAAAGTAATGTAAAATTGATATTGTTAATATGAAATATTTTAACACTAATTGTATTTACTAGGGAACTAGAAATGCCCCCAAAAACGTAAAACTTTACTCTTCCACCAACAATAGTAGTAACTAAGCTGCTTAACCCAACCTAGGATGGTCCATCCTTTTAATTCTTTTATTTTAGTATCATTGATTGCTGTAAACATAAAGTAATATTGAAATCCAAATATTCTTGTAGACTCAAGATGTATACAGTGAACCCTCGCTACTTCGCGGTTCGACAATCGCGGATTCACCACTTCGCGGGTTTTTTCCATAACCCATATATACAGTATATACATATCGTGGATTTTCCGGAAAATTCGAAAATACCGCGAAATCTGAAGACAACCAAATACGATATTTTGTTACCTGTAATTCCATTAATACTGTAATTAGTAATATCTGCTCTTACTGATTGTTCATTGCATTACATATGATATATAATTCAGCACAGAAAGAAATAAAACACGAAAAGAGAATGTGATCATACGATAATACAGTACTGTATACAGTACGTAGTAAAATTAAATCGAACATGAAACGCAAATCAGATGCAGTCATACCATATTAGAATGGTGTACAGTAAGGCTGCTGTTGACTACTACTGTACGTACAGTACTACAAATGTAATGGATGTGCTTCTTTTCCATGAATCTTTTGTATGTATACGTACGTAGTACAGTACTGCATCCAATAATATTCTTTGTTGCAAAAATCACATTTCGAATAAGCGTACGAGAGAGAGAGAGAGAGAGAGACACACACACACACATCCTACAAAAGAATAAAACACTGTAGCATACGTAAAGCTATTAAATATTGTTATTATTATTGTTGTTGTTGTTAATAAAATTATGATTGTTATTATTATTATCATTATTATTATTATTATCATTATTATTATTATTATTATTACAGTACTGTACTGTATTGTCATTATTTATTATTATTATTATTAATCTACGTACGTTCGGTATGCGAGGGGCATCTTCTATGAGTTGGTAACCTACATATCATATACTGTAAGACGGGTTGTGATTGGTTCAAGCGCTGATAGATGACGAATCAGAACTCAAGTTTTGTTATCTAGCCTGTGATTGGTGTTTTGCCATCATCTCCAACCCGCAGCATCTATGTTCTCGCGGGCACGGATCGTCCACTCTCTGTTCCCGCGTATCGCTGAGTAGACGTTCTTAAGTTTGTGAATCTGTGCTGTGCGACTTTTTTAAGTTGAACTTTTTGTCAAATCCTACTGTAATGGCTCCCAAGCGTTCTGCTTCTCTTAAGGCTGGTAGTGAGCCTAAACGCCACCGATGGATGATGACGATAGCTGAGAAGGTTACGCTTCTCGATACAGTATGTTAAAAGATGGTAGAAGTTACGCGGCCGCTGGGCGCCATTTTGGCATCAACGAATCTACTGTTCGCTATATCAAGAAGGACGAGGCGAACATTAGAAAGACGGCTGCAATCACCTTTAGCAGATCAGCGAAGCGAGTCGTTACAACGCGTAATAAAACGATCGTACGCATGGAAGGTGCTTTAGCTGTGTGGATTGCCGACTGCCGGAAGAAGAACATAGCGTTGGATACGAACACCATCCAAACAAAGGCTTTGAGCTTATATGAGAATTTTGCTGCAAAGGAACCTAAAGACGACGACGGCAACCATGCTGAAGATGATGATGATGCAGATGATCCTCAACCAGGGACATCCACTGATTCCCAGCCTCAGAAACGTTTTTCCGCCAGCAAAGGATGGTTTGCGAAGTTTCAGAAACGCTTCGCCCTGAAAAGCGTTTCCCTGCATGGGGAGGCTGCTTCCGCTGACACTGCCGCTGCTGAAACTTACGTGAACCAGACGTTCAAGAATATTATCGCCGAAGGTGGATACAAGCCGGAACAAGTCTTTAATATGGATGAGACCGGCTTGTTTTGGAAGAGAATGCCGTCGCGAACTTTCCTGTTCAAAGAGGAAGCCAAAGCCTCTGGCTTTAAAGCATTCAAGGATCGCGTTACCCTCGTGATGTGTGGCAATGCTGCTGGATTTTTGCTAAAGCCGGGGCTTATTTATAAGTCGAAAAATCCTCGCGCTTTGAAAAATAAAAATAAGAATCTCCTTCCCGTGTACTGGATGCATAATCAAAAAGCATGGATTACGAAGATGCTGACCTCCAACTGGTTCCATCAGTGTTTTATCCCGCAAGTCAGCAAATATCTCGTAGAGAAGGGCTTGCCATTCAAGATCCTTCTCCTTATGGATAACGCTGGTGGACACGCAACTGACCTGTCGCATGAGGGCATTCAGGTTGAGTTCCTGCCACCCAACACCACGTCATTAATTCAACCGATGGACCAGGGGGTTATCAGGGCGTTCAAGGCCCTCTACACGAAGAACACCTTGGCAGACCTCGTTGCGTGTGTGGATGCTGCCCAAGATGATGAGGATGAAGATTTTAACGAAGGCGTACTGGCGGCAGTACACCATAGCCACGTGCCTGCAGAATAATCAGAAGACACTTCAAGAGATGAAACCTGCAACCGTGAATGCGAGCTGGAAGAAGTTGTGGCCCGAGATTGTTTACGACGACAAGGGATTTACTCCGTCGGAAATCCAACACTCTGCAATACGCAAATCTGTGCAGTTGGCTGCCATAATTGGAGGTGACGGGTTTGGCGACATGACGACTGAAGACGTCGACGAGTTGTTGGACTGCCATTCCCAGCCCCTAACTGACGCAGACCTCGAAGACCTGACGAAATCGGCAAGCGAAGAAGAGAGTGAAACCCAGGAAGAGACCCAAGAAAATGTCGAAGAAACGGGCTTAACATTAGAACGGCTTGCCAAGGCCTGCAACCATGCGAAGGAGTTGAAAGAAATGTTGTAAGAGTGGGACGAGGATATGGTTCGCTCGATGCAATTCTGCAACAAGATCGATGAAGACATGACTCCCTACAAAATGCTCTTGGATCGAAAAAAGAAGCAGCGGCAACAACTTCCGATCACAATGTTCTTCCAGCCTCGCAAAAAAGAGCCAGTTCCTCCTGCTAGTACGCCTTCGGAAGAAATTGAAGAAGTTTCCCAGGAAGAAGTTGAAGATGTGTCCCAGGAAAAGACACCTCCGTCTGAAGAGACGTAAAATACTACCTGGCTGCACAGTAGAACACATCATCAGCTTCATCATCATCATTTCTACTGTGCAGCAAATTCATCGCCATCATCATTCAAGTTTTTCTTCAACTCCTTTCGTGGTGAGTACAGTAACAATCTTTATTTTTTACTTTATTATTCTTACATTAAAACTGTATTTGTGCCTGTTTTATAGTTTAGTACTGTACGTACTGTATGCATTAAGTTAAAGGGAAGGTTTTAAAAGTCTACATGTTGTAACCTATCATATTTTTTTTGTTTAAAATTTACATTTACGTACGTAAAATAATCTCAATCTCTCTCTCTCTCTCTCTCTCTCTCTCTCTCTCTCTCTCTCTCTCTCTCTCTCTCGTAAATTGATTTTTTATGTTTAAAATTTACATTTACTGTACGTACGTAAAACAATCTCTCTCTCTCTCTCTCTCTCTCTCTCTCTCTCTCTCTCTCTCTCTCTCTCTCTCTCTCTCTCTCTCTCTCTCTCTCTCTCGTAAATTGATTTTTTATGTTTAAAATTTACATTTACTGTACGTACGTAAAACAATCTCTCTCTCTCTCTCTCTCTCTCTCTCTCTCTCTCTCTCTCTCTCTCGTAAATTGTTTTCCTGCTTTGCTACGTACAATACTGTATGTGCTGTACAGTACTGTATGATTTTATATACAGTAGATAGGGTAAATTATATTTGTAAGGTAACATATTTTGTAAATGCTTTTACTGTAAATACTGTACTGTATCATTATTTATCACTATCATCATGCGCGTTAAATGCCTTGTTTGTTCTGAGCGTGGTTGTTTACTGAGCGTACAGTACTTTATGACGCCTTCGTTTCAGGCGGCGTCATAAAGAAAAACATTTCATTTGGAAGTCCTAAGAAAAATACGTAAACTAAAACATTGGTAATAAAAAAATCAACATACAGTACTGTATAATCAATATAATCGATGCAAAAACTAACCTATACATATATGTGTACACTAAATGAGTTTGTTTCTTCATTATGATCAGAGATGAACGTAAACAAAACATTGGTTGCCATTTTTTATCGTGATTTTTAGGTGTTTAGGAAACGCATGATATAAAATCGCCTTTAATATTTATGCCTGTTTTAGTTTAGGGTGCTGTAGTACATGCATTAAGTGTTCTGTACATTAAAGGGTGGTTTGTTAACAGTACTACGTACAAGGGAAGGTTTTAAAAGTCCGAATATACATGTTAAATAAATAGGTAAATATGATGTCACTACTTCGCGGATTTTCACCTATCGCGGCCGCGTCTGGAACCTATCTACCGTGATAAACGAGGGTTCACTGTATATTAGGCTTATAGACTAACCCTAAAACTAATTTGTTTGCACCAAAAGTAAGGTAAAAAAACAGACAAATCACCTAAAACTAATTTGTTTGCACCAAAATTAAGGTCAAAAACAGACAAATCAGATAAACAAATGTATGGATTATGTTTTGAATGGGAAATTGATATATACACAGTTGTATATTTATGCATAGACAACCTTACACTTGCAAAGTTATCATAGCTGGTGAGGCTCATTTATTTATGGACTAGGTTTGCCTTTTGATTTGGCAAGATACCGTAGCATAAGCAAACATATGGTTATGTTAGCCAGAGTATTATGCTGGAATCACACTATAGTCCATTTCTTTTAGCGATGCATATTTGCACCGACTCGCAGCGGTGCCCTTTTAGCTCGGAAAAGTTTCCCGATCGCTGATTGGTTGGACGAGATAATTCCAACCAATCAGCGATCAGGAAACTTTTCCGAGCAAAAAGGGCACCGCTGCGAGTCGGTGCAAATATGCATCGCTAAAAGAAATGGACTATAGTCATTTCTTGGTCGTGGTTTTCGCCAACCTCCAGCTGATGCGAGCAAGCAAAATTGTTATAGTGTCACACTACGATCTCAGTTCGAGGAGCAGATAGGAAAAGTGTAAAAAAAAAAAAACGATCAGCTGATATCATCATGGCACCCAGAAATTTTCTAACTGTTGCAGTAATATGCATTATCGGAATATCTTGTGAATTGCAGGATTCGATAACTGCCACAGGATGAACAAAGCAGGTTTTTATTTTCTTTTGAGGCTTGTTGGACCCAAGATTGTCAAGCAAGAGCACGTACTATCTGCGGCATCCATCTTGTTTGTTTATATCCGAAGTCATGCTCGCGGTTTGTGCTTGCTGCTTCCTGCAGCGCTGTCGTTTTTCTACACAACACTGTGGAATACTGAGTGTTGCCATCACACAGAGCTGCCATAAATTCGTAGCTGCTGGTGACGTCAAATTTCCCTCCGTTTTCTAACCCATCATGATTGGTGAAATAAGCTTTATTTCAAATATAGATCTTTATTCTACATGACGTGGAATTATCCACGTCATATTAAAACCTAAAGTTACACTGATTTCAAGTATTTAGCATTATTTTGATGAATTTACATAAATCAACATATTTTACCATGATTTTTTTCATATTTTTCTTCCTATTCATGCACTGATTCATGCTTCAAGTGAAAGACTGTGGATGTAGAAAAAAATTCTACAGTCAGTTGCCAGATGTCACAATATTTCTACAGTAGCAGACGAAATTCCACGAAACGGCAGCCTGGCTTCCTGTCCAATCGGGAAGCTAATATCTTGAGCAACGAGCTCTCATGTTTTCCATTTTTGGCAGCAACAGCTTGCTGCTTGCTAAAAAAAAAAAACCTGGTGTGATTCCAGCTGTAGTCTGTCTGTGTCTGTGAAATTCAAGAATTTTAATAGCTGTAGCTAATTTACTATAGTCCATTTCTTTTAGCGAAGCATATTTGCACCAACTAGCGGCGGTGCCCTTTTAGATCGGAAAAGTTTCCGGATCGCTGATTGGTTGGACAAGATAATTCTAACCAATCAGCGATCTGGAAACTTTTCCGAGCTAAAAGGGCACCGCCGCGAGTCGGTGCAAATATGCATCGCTAAAAGAAATGAACTATAGTTACATTTTTCATTGGTATCCTGATTTTGTAAGCTGGGCCGTGCTAATTGAAGAATATTAGTCCGAACTCTACACCAAAGAATGCTATTATACAGTGACTTACACAAGAACTAACCAGATTTCCTTATTGGCAGTCGTTACAAATATACTGATAACTAAAATAACCAGATGAATGCTACCTACTTCGTACTGTCAAATAATGTAGATTAATATATTTCATGTTGTAATGACCTCGCATGGGTCTGTTAGATACGATCTCTATATATATGGTAAAGTCCCTATATTTTTCTCATGAAAGCACAATTGCAATTGCTATTTTTTTTGTATCTTCACCACCTGAAGACTTATCTTTTTAGAAAGTGTTATAATAGTGACCTGAAAACTATTAAGCCTGAATGCAAATGCTAGCGAAATAACTGATATTGATACAGAGCAAAATATTAATGGGAAAGAAATTATTTTTCACACACCAAGGCCCGCCTGAACAGACCTTTAGTGTCTGATGGAGGGCGAGAAATAAACCCATAAAAGTAGTATTATTGGCAAATCAACAAATACTGGGATGCATCTTATCCTAAGCTAATCAAGTATTCCGTGTCCTGTTGGGGTAGGAGTAGGTTTGGGGAGTAAAGATTCCTTGCCTAACCTACTCTACAGTGTAAATCAAGAAATGAAACACAAAAATGCATACTGACATAAAGTGCTGGGTGAAATAAGTTCCAGAAATGAAAGAGCAATATTATTTTTTTTATACTGTACATGCTTTGGTTATTTTTTTGTGCTCGTTTAGCCTCACCCGACTGCCCTACCTACTCTGATACTAAATCTATAGTTTTCTGTCTGTTGCTTCATTTGATTTTATCAGGTTAGTGTCTCTTTTACCTCTTACAAAAGTTTTGTGTAGTTTTTTACGTCAAGTGTTTTTTACGTCAAGTATTGTACAGTATGTGGTTTTTGGCATCTAGTTCTTATACTGTTTCGAGATTGCAATCTATCGGTTAAATTTGTTTGACCAAAATAGTCTTCAGAGATGATAATTTATTATAAATTATTGTGAGATAAAGTACTATACTGCGTAATAAGAAGAAGACCCAGGATGTCTAGGTTTTAAACCCATAATTACAGATGAGAGCATTCCTATAATCTATTGGTCTCTGTCAATTGGGAGTTAAGCTTTGTAGCTTACACTGTACGTTATTTCCATATACTGTACAGTATTGCTGGTTTACAGGTTACAGTAATTTCTTTTTAACCCTTTTACCCCCAGGCTCTTTGGAAATTTCCAACCCTTAACCCTCAGGGGGTTATTTTTTTCCCAGCACATTTTGCAGTATATTTTTTTAAATTGCTCTAACAGCCTTAATTTTTGTCATAGAGATGTCAGGTTGGTCTCATTCTCTTGGAAAATGCCTGAATTTTTTCAAAAAAATATAAAAAATATGAAAAAAAAATATTTTTATAGCACTTTTTTGCAAGGACGTACCAGTACGTCCATGGGGGTAAAGGGATGGCTTTTGTGAAACGTACCAGTACGTCCTTTGTGGGTAAAACGGTTAAAATATGGTACTTATGCAGTTGTTTTTCCACAGATAACAAATTCATTGAATTCTGGAGATTATTTTATGTAGCCTATTTGTTAACATTAAAAATACTGTTTATTACTGTATTTTATGTAGTTGCTCACAATTAGAATAGCGTTTACTGCTCTTTTTTTATATAGTAGTTCAGACATAGAATAGCATGTACTGTCCTATTTATTTAGGCACATTTAAAAGTATTTGACAATAATAAATGGTATTTTGTGGTAAAGGATTAGCTAAAGAACAAAAATGAGGTTGTGTTGCCCTTTTTTTTTTTATATGTGGAGGTTGTCATTTTGGTAATGTGAACAATATGCAATTTTGAGCATATTTGGCAGATATAAGAACATATTCTGAGTCTACTACAGTAGAAACCACATTGGCTCAATGGCTTTAATGACTTATTAGTTATGATAAAGTAAGATAAAGTTGGGCAAATGTATTGTTATTAGTGTTAACCCTTTTACCCCCAAAGGACGTACTGGTACGTTTCACAAAACCCATCTCTTTACCCCCATGGACGTACCGGTACGTCCTTGCAAAATAATGCTATAATTTTTTTTTTTTTTTTTTTTTCATATTTTTGATAATTTTTTGAAAAAAATCAGGCATTTTCCAAGAGAATGAGACCAACCTGACCTCTCTATGACAGAAATTAAGGGTGTTAGAGCAATTTCAAAAAAAATATGTACTGCAAAATGTGCTGGGAAAAAAATAACCCCCTAGGGGTTAAGGGTTGGAAATTTCCAAAGAGCCTGGGGGTAAAAGGGTTAATTACTGCTTGAGTTAACAATATAAGTAACCATTTAAAAAAAAAAGAAGCTATCATTAGAAGTTTTTTGCTTGCTTCAGAGTTATTGCTTTCAATTTGTTTTCTGTGATGTGCAGATTTTTGGTACTCGTAAGAAGTGTCGATTGAAAAAGTAAACAGCACCAATATTTTTGTTACACTATTTTTGTAATATGTACAGTCTGTTGATATTTAAATTGCCTAGTTAACTGCCAGACAGTTTGTTACAGTGGTTTTGTACTAGTTTGTCAAAAATTTGTTGCGTTTAGAATTCTCAGTTAACGACCCAAACAGTTTGTTAGTTTTATCTAGTTAAAGTAGTACATTAAAAGCTTACTCCATCCTTTTATTTCATAGAAGCCAGACTTTAGTTTTAGTTTTATATTTGGAAAGGCTTACATAGTCACAGTAACCTAGTGGATCATCATCATCTTCTTCCCAGCTGGTTCCCATTTTTATATGGGGTCGCCGTTGCGGATGAGCCGTATCCATCTTTTTCTATCCTGCGCTTCTGCCTCATCAATCCCCTTCTCCTGTAAGTCTCCTCTCACACAGTCCCTCCATCTCTTTCTTGGTCTCCCTCTTCTTCTTCCCTGAACCTCCATCTCCATAGTATGTCTCCCAACGTGGTCCTCATCTCTCCTCATCAGGTGTCCATACCATCTCAGCCTCCCTTCCTGCACTTTCTTTGATATTTCCACCACCTTTGTCGACCTCCTTATGTAGTCATTTCTTATCAGATCCTCTCTTGTCACCCCAGACACCATTAACCTAGTGGATAAGGGAAAATAAAGAAAGAAAAAACTACTGGATATGTGGAAAATGACTGTAGTGGAAGGGTAATTACCAATAAAGTTTTATCAATTTTAACTCCAGAACATTGCCATCCTCCAAAATTAATCCTGAAAAAGTACTCAAGGTTGAAGAAAAGGTGAAAGAAAAAGCTATCAAAGGCCGGAAGAAATTACAGGTCAGCTTACAATCATTTGGAAATACGAACACAGATCCAACAGAAATCATAAATCTAAGATAAATTAGAAGTTTGTACTGTATACTGTAATAAGATGAATAAATATCATAATAAAGCAAGATATCATTTTATACAGTAAGCAAAACAACATTTACAATAACCTGATATCTATTTCTTATGAAACTGTACTATTTGTTGACTTTGTAATCTAAAATGGCTGTCTGTTAAAGAAGGTGATGAATGCAAGAGTTGATGGGAGAAGTACAAGAGGAAGGCCAATGTTTGAGTGGATGGATGGAGTGAAGAAAGCTCCGGGTGATTGGAGGATAGATGTGAGCGAGGCAAGAGAGCGTGCTAGAAATAGGAATGAATGGCGAGCGATTGTGACGCAGTTCCGGTAGGCCCTTCTGCTTCCTCCGGTGCCTTAGATGACCGCGGAGGTAGCAGCAGTAGGGGACTCAGCATTATGAAGCTTCATCTGTGGTGGATAATGTGGGAGGGTGGGCTGTGGCACCCTAGCAGTACCAGCTGAACTCAATTGAGTCCCTTGTTAGACTGTGAGGAACGTAGAGAGTAGAGGTCCCCTTTTTTGTTTTTGTTTCATTTGTTGATGTCGGCTACCCCCCAGAGTTGGGGGAGGTGCCTTGGTATATGTATGTAACATAAAATTGTAGCCGTGGGAGTTAGGTTAGGCTTACCCTAGAACAGAATTAAACAATTTTATAAAATTCGACCTATAAACATATTGGAACCTTTTAAGTTTGGAAGTTTAGGATCCTGTGGGTTCTTTACTTAATCAATAGTGAACAAATATAAGGAAAATATTATTTAGAAGCTATTGGAGCATTGCCAAAGAAAGAAAGACTTGCCCAAACTGTATAAAGAGTTCGGAACTATAAAGCTTGTGACAAAAATTTAACGGATATGAGAGATGAAAATTTTTGACTGTACATATGTGAAGAAGTAAATATTTTTTCATCCTTTACTACAGAGATGATGATAGCATAAGTGTTCCAAGGAAAAGCCGTTGGGAGTAGGAACAAGAAATTATGCTAAAATAAATACCATGTTGAAAAACATTGTTGAATGCTATAGCTCTGAACATTTATTGAAGTTTTTGCCAGCAATATCTCACAATTTATAGCGTATGCTAATTTAGTATGTACATGTATTGGATATTTTAACCCTTTTACCCCCCAAGGATGTACTGGTACGTTTCACAAAACTCATCCTTTTACCCTCATGGACGTACCGGTACGTCCTTGCAAAAATATGCCCTAAAATTTTTTTTTTCTTATTTTTGATAATTTTTTGAGAAAATTCAGGCATTTTCCAAGAGAATGAGACCAACCTGACCTCTCTATGACAAAAATTAAGGCTGTTAGAGCAATTAAAAAAAAAATTACTGCAAAATGTGCTGGGGAAAAAATAACCCCTTGGGGGTTAAGGGTTGGAAAATTCCAAAGAGCCTGGGGGTAAAAGGGTTAAAGCAATGTTATAATTCCTATCATGTTACTTTAAATATATATTCATATGACACTTCACTATTATTGTAAAGTTATATTTTTTTCTTTGTGTCTTAAGATTTTTAGTCCATTGATATGTATTGTAACAGCATTCTCACCATCGACATATTGTCTATCAATACTTAATTTATTGATAATTACTGTTGGCATAATAAACAAAATGTTTACTTTTTACATTACAGTAATGGAATTGATGTTTTTTTTAACAATTCAATATAGTGTAATTCTTGGATGCCCCAAGCTTGATTACGTGTTTATTTTAAACAAACCCGTATTTATTCCTAGTTTATGTTAGTTTTCTACATGCACATTTAAAAGAATCGTGATTCCTTAATCACTAGCTTCCTTAACTAGTGTGGTATTTGACACCTGTCTTCGGGAGTTCATCGACCTCAGAGGTAACTGTGCCTCCTATTAGCAAAGGGACTACTGTACCCCAATTGATATGTGCTTTGGTGCTCGTCAAAGGTCTAACCAGCCATTGTACTACTGTCGTATGTTGTTGTTCTCAGATTTTGTTAAGGATCAAATGCTATTTCTCTGACCCGAGGAACTTCTTAAGCTCTATTCTATCAAGTAGATAACTCCCAGCACTCTCGACAACAGAAGTGCTGCATGCCAGAGAGGTTGGATTTGCTCTACTGTCAAAAGATTCTGTGAAAGGAGTGCTGATAACAAGGACCTATTGGAAGAGACTGGCACAAAGACCTGAAGGCTGCTACCATGGAAATCGCTCCCAAGACCTGCATAGAGTAGCTTTCTTTTTCTACCACCGGTTAAGTGCTGCTGTATACTTTGCCTCAACCTGAAACTTGACAGTCCTGAAACGCTTATCCTCAAGAAGGCAGGGATTTTTCTCATGCTTCAACTTGCATATCAGTGGGCATTTGTTTCCTGGAGGAACAAAGAGGGAGAAAAATGCACTCGGTCTTCCAAGATGGTTCTCCGAGCCTTTGCAGTCATATATTGCCCTGGAGAAGTCAACTGGGTTTCTGGGACCATCCATCTCTCCCTTCCTTGATGCCTTTCAAGATGAATATGGAAAGTACCATTCTGTCTACCACCAGGAAAGAAGACTTCTTACACTAGTGAACATGAAGGATACATACTTCTGCATATCTATTCTTCAGTCCTGTAGGAAGTTCCTACTCTTTGTCCATAGGGTTTGAGTCACTAATTCGAAGCCACGAGCTTTGGGTTGTCTACCACTCTCAAGCATTCATGCTCACCTCTTCTGATGCCCCCTCAAAGAAAATTTGTCTCTTTGGATTTCTGAACGTTTGACTTTTCGTATTTCCTCCAGGAAGCAATACTCCAGGACCATGACAGTCTGCTTTCTGTTTGACTCTGTCTGCTGAAGAAAGTTGTCAGGTCAGTCATACTATAGTCCATTTCTTTTAGCGATGCATATTTGCATCGACTCGCGGCGGTGCCCTTTTAGCTCGGAAAAGTTTCATGATCGCTGATTGGTTAGAATTATCTTGTCCAACCAATCAGCGATCCTGAAACTTTTCCGAGCTAAAAGGGCACCGCTGCGAGTCGGTGCAAATATGCATCGCTAAAAGAAATGGACTATAAATGTAGATATGCCCTTAATGGAAAAGTTTTCTATGGTTAGGTGCAGGAAATATAATTTCAGATCTGGTATATTTCACTAATTCTCTACTCTAAAATGGATTAAACTTTAGAATTTCATAGATTAAATCTCAAATATCTTCTAGTAATTCAAGGAAATTGGGTATGGTTCCTTTATTGAAGTGCAGACTAATGTATCAAGATTTTAATTACGGTAGTTTTGTGTACAGGCTGGGAGGAACGTAGAGAGTAGAGGTCCCCTTTTTGTTTTTGTTTCTTTGTTGATGTCGGCTACCCCCCAAAATTGGGGGAAGTCCCTTGGTATATGTATGTATGTATACAGTACAAGTTGTCTGTCGATTTAAAAGAGGATAACCTACTATACATAAAGCAGCTTGTTTCCCTTTGAAGTTAAATTTATACAGTATTCCACTGTCTTGGGTTAGAATTCTCTAGCATACTGGTACATTTGGCATGCTGTTCTTTTTTATTTCTCTTCCTCTTGCTTTTTGAAGTTCCCCTGTTGGAGCCTGTGGGCTTATAACATCTAACTTTTCCAACTAGGGTTCAGCTCTTCTAGGAGAAGGACACTCCAAATCAAACCATTGTTCTCTAGTCTTGGGTAGTGCCACAACCTCTGTACCATGGTCTTCCACTGTCTTGGGTCAAGAGTTATCTTGCTTGAGGGTACACTCGAGCATACTCTCCTATCTTATTTCTCTTCTTGTTTTGTTAAAGTTTTTATAGTTTATATAGGATATATTTATTGTTGTTACTCTTCTTAAAATATTTTTGTTCCTTTCCTCACTGAGCTATTTTCCCTGGTGGAGCCCCTGGGCTTATAGCATACTACTTTTCCAACTAGGGTTTTAGCTTAGCAAGTAATAATAATAATAATAATAATATAGCTTAGCTTTAATAATAATGATAATAATAATAATATAGCTTAGCTTTAATAAGAATGATAATAATAATATAGCTTAGCTTTATTAATAATGATAATAATAATATAGCTTAGCTTTAATAAGAATGATAATGATAATAATAATATAGCTTAGCTTTAATAATAATGATAATAATAATAATATAGCTTAGCTTTAATAATAATAATAATATAGCTTAGCTTTAATAATAATAATAATAATAATAATATAGCTTAGCTTTAATAATAATGATAATAATAATAATAATATAGCTTAGCTTTAATAAGAATGATAATAATAATAATAATATAGCTTAGCTTTAATAATAATGATAATAATTATATAGTATTGAAAGAAATGATAGAACTACTACCTCTTATTTTAAAAAATGAAAATACAGTACTGTAGTGCAATCATAATGTCCATTTTATTTTAGGCCATGAAATCAAGGTCTACAAACAATGTGGTTGATACGGTATCTCTTATGATGATAAGGTACCAGGTATTGGTACATCTTCTTATCTCTTTATAATCTTTATAATCTTTATAGTTGCCATCAAGTAGCGTACAAAAGAGCTCACATTTCATAGATATAAATTTGTATTTTTTTCAGAATTAAGTATAACAATGTTATATGTTACCTTATTAGGGAGGCATTTTGAAAATTTTAATATACCTTATACTGAATATGATTACGTGTATATTTATAAAAGAATCAGGCTTATTTTTACTGTAATTTCTTACTTATTATACAGTAAATTTGTTTTGAAATAAACCGTGAAATGCTCCGTGGATAAATCTTTTGTGTACTGTATTATATCCGTTAGGTTTATATTTATAAATTTTGTTATATTATTATTATTATTATTACTTGCTTAGCTACAACCTAGTTGGAAAAGCAGGGTGCTATAAGCGTAGGGGCTCCAACAGGGGAAATAGCTCAGTGAGGAAAAGAAACAAAGAAAAATAGAATATTTTAAGAAGAGCAACAACATTAAAATAAATATCTCTTATATAAACTATAAAAAACTTTATTAAAACCAGAGGAAGAGAAATAGATAAGATGGAATAGTGTGTCTTGAGTTTACCCTCAAGCAAGAGAACTCTAACCCAAAACAGTGGAAGACCATAGTACAGGGGCTATGGCACTATCCAAGATTAGAGAATAATGATTTGATTTTTGAGTGTCCTCCTAGAAGAGCTGCTTACCATGGCTAGAGAGTCTCTTCTACCCTAACAAAGAGGAAAGTGGCCACTGAACAATTACAGTGCAGTAAGAAGTATTGGTTGGTAATCTCAGTGTTGTCAGGTGTATGAGGACAGAGGAGAATATGTAAAGAATAGGCCAGACTGTTCGGTGTGTGTGTGTGTGTGTAGGCAAAGGGAAAATGAACCGTAACAAGAGAGAAGGATCCAATGTAGTACTGTCTGGCCAGTCAAAAGACCCCATTACTCTCTAGCGGTAGTATCTCAAGAAATTGAATTAGGAATTTTTTTCTCTGATGTAAATGTTTGTCAGATGAGAGTTTGCAAATTAGTAACATGTAGTTTGTTGTTTCTCCTGAAAGGAAAAACTTACTTGAAAAACACAGAGCACAAAAAATACGACTATGCGGGCAAGTCCAAAACAGAAGGAGGACCTAGAGGGCGTTCGTGTTGGGTGACGGTGGCGTGGTCCAAGTGTGGTTTCTGGGGCCTTTGTTACGGCCCTTCCCTTTGATGAAGGAATTATCTAAATGGAAGACAGCCTGTGAATAGTGGTTTTCACATGCCCCTGATGTATACACGACACCCACGAGGTGCTCGCGAGAGGGTAGTAACCTCTGCATTCCATGCTTTTATCTTTCTCTGGTATATTTGGAAGATTTATATCAGAAAAGTGTAAAGAAGGACTCTTTTCACCGGGCGTCACAGGTCTCTCCCCAGAAATAGATTTTTCCTTCGTCAAAATCCCTTTTTCACTATGTAAACTCCTTTTAGATATACTGTAATTGATTTTTAGAAAAAGTATTTTGACTTCCATATTTTTTGCTGGTCGGAATTTGATGAATACTGTGCATCTACTGTATTGTACATATGTAGGTCTTGGTTGTACACTAATATATCGCAACTTGTTGTCCAGAAACTTCAAAGATCAACATGGTAGAACTTATGTAAGCAGTATCTGTACAGCGAATAGTTGAAGCGCAAATTATGTATGTGTATTAACAAAAATCAGTATATGTAAATTCACCAAATTTTCCTAAAGGTATACTGTGAAAGGTATACAGGTGGAAGTGCAAAAGGAATTAATGAATGCACTTACTGATTTATATACAGTATTTTCATGTTCTGTACTAGATAAACACTATAGAATTTGATTGGTCTTTTATTGTAAAGTTCAACTTTACACAAATATTCATTGGGTAATATTATATCCTTATTTTTCAGAATGCAATGGTACCTGGTGTGAAGTATGTCTGAAGCTGCCAATGCCAGCCACCTGCACCAGCTGGGTGTTACAGGTGAGTAAATGAAATATATTTTTGGTGCTGATTCCTTATCATGCAGGTTTAATCAAACATCCAATGTGTCACGGTAGTTTTATACCAGTTCAAAAATGTCATTTTGTTTATTGTATTCTCACATTAACCCTTTTACCCCAAAAGGACGTACTGGTATGTTTCATAAAAGCCATCCCTTTACCCCCATGGACGTACCAGTACGTCCTTGCAAAAAAATGCTATAAAATTTTTTTTTTTTCATATTTTTGATAATTTTTTGAGAAAATTCAGGCATTTTCCAAGAGAATGAGACCAACCTGACCTCTCTATGACAAAAATTAAAGCTGTTAGAGCAATTTAGAAAAAAAATATACTGCAAAATGTGCTGGGAAAAAATAACCCCCCTGGGGTTAAGGGTTGGAAATTTCCAAATAGCCTGGGGGTTAAAAGGTTAAGTGAATACATCACCGTTTAACAATATGCCAGCACTTAACCATGTGGGAAACTAGAGGTGGAGCTAGATAGTCTTAGTCATGTCCCCTTCTGTTAACAGCAGCTTTGTTCCCATATTTTACTTTTCCTCTGTTCCCTTTATTGAAGAACTCGGATTTGTATAGTTGGGGAAAACATGAATTGCTTGGAATAAAATTTTTAGTTGTTCCGTAACCGAAATACAAACCACGCTATTTACAAAGGGTATTACTTTTAGCGCAGCTGAAATGACGAGCCAATAGTTTTTAACGAGGGTTAATTACCCCCGCGCTAGTTAGCGGGGGGTGGGGAAGGGTAGCTTGCTACCCCTCCCCCCTCCACACACCGGTGACTTGCTTCACTTCACTTTTGGCTCGGCGGTGACCAGACGTGTCTGTTCATCGCCTTCGTGACAGCCTTTAATTTTCTGCTTTTTCTTTTCAGCTTGTGTGATTGGTTGGAAGTTGACCTTCAGTTATTTTCTTTTATTTACTATGCGTACATGCCCTGGAGTTGCCGGCCGTCCTTGTGGGACTTTCATGTCGGACGTTATTACAGATCCTCACACCCTCTGCCCTCAATGTCGGGGCCGACGGTGCGACCAGGATAACATGTGCCGTGAGTACAGGGAGTGGTCTGCCTCCCAGTGGGAGAGGTTTGGCCGTCGGCGTAAGAAGAAGTCCAAGAGAGACCGTTCTCCTCCGGAGTTATCCTTGAAGGAGGAAGGTTCTCGGGACTCTTCTTCCGCCGCCCAAACCTCCTCCGAAGCTCCCCCTCGTCCGCCTCCTAAGGAGAGTCGTCCGAGTGGGAGCGCAGGCCCTTGTTCTGTTTCCCTACCTTCGTTGGGGGGAGAGGGCGTCGCCTCCCATAGCGAGGCGGTTCCCCCTCCTCTTCCGGGGGAGGTTATTGATAATAATGCCTTATCCAGTGATGATCTTTTACAGATTTGGTCGTCCCTGGGGCTTAAGGGCTTGCCCTCCAGGTTCGCTCTTATTGACCTTGTCTCGTTGGGGGCCGCTGTTAAACAGTCGCCGGTGGTAGCGGAGGTAGACCCTCTGTCTATTGTCGACGTCGTGGTGACAGAGGCCTCCGACGTGGCTGGGCCTTCCGACGCAGGTGCTGTTGCTGGTGATGGTGCTCAAGGCTCTCCTCCTCCTTCCGTGCATCCTTCGAAGGGGGAAGTGAGTCCTTCGGTCTCGACTGCTGCCCAGCTTCCTTCTGAGGGAAGTGTTTTGACGGAGACTCCCCTTCGGAGGACCGATGGTCTCGACGATCTCCCCCGAGGCCGCCTCCGCCGTAAGGCTCACCGCCCTCTACGCCACAAGGGCCTCCCTTCCCCTTACAGGGGGACTAAGAGGCGCCTTTTTGGGTCTTCGTCCTCCGGGGGGGACTCTCCTCGTCAGCCTCAACCGACTGCTCCGCCCTCCTTGAACCTCTCTACAGACCGCTCACCATCTTCTGCCGGATCTTCGCCTTCTGGAGAACTCGTCACCCGACGGGCAACGGTCCCTTCGGGGCTAAGGGATTCTTCCCTTACACGAGCAGGGCTAGCGCACAAGCGCTCTCCTGCTCGCCAGCGCTCACCTGCTCGCCAGCGATCTCCTGCTCGCCAGTGATCTCCTGCTCGTCGACGATCTCCTGCTCGCCAAGACTCTCCTGCTCGCCGACGCTCACCTGCTCGTCGGCTCTCTCCTGATGTTCTCCCCCCTCGCCAACGCTCTCCTGCTCGTCAGCTCTCTTCCGAGCGTCAGCGCTCATTTGAGGACCATCGCCCTGCGGTCTCTGACCACCCTTTAGTTCCTGCTGAACTCCCTGTTCACCATCCACCTGGTCCTGTGGCTACGCAACATCGTGCTGCGCGTGTGTCAGAAACACATGTTCGCCAACGCGCCAGCGATCTTCCCGTTCCTGCTCGTGAACGCGCCGCACCACCTGTCCTCTCACAGGACACGCGTCGACCTTCTGCTCGCCAGCGATCACCTACACATGCTGCTCGCCATCGCACGACCCTGCATGATCGCCCGCTTACGCATGCTGCTCCTCATCGCTCAACCCTGAACGATCGCCCTCCTGCGGATGCTGATCACCATCACACCCTTTCACGCACTCATTCACCTGCGCATGCTGCTCACCATCGCACAACCCTGCACGATCGCCCGCTTACGCATGCTGCTCCTCATCGCACAACCCTGAACGATCGCCCTCCTGCGGATGCTGATCACCATCGCACCCTTTCACGCGATCATTCATCTGCGCATGCTGCTCGCCATCGCACTACCCTGCACGATCGCCCGCTTACGCATGCTGCTCCTCATCGCACAACCCTGAACGATTGCCCTCTTGCGGATGCTGATCACCATCGCACCCTATCACGCGATCATTCACCTGCGCATGCTGCTCGCCATCGCTTACCATTACGCAGTCATTCACCTGCGCATGCTGCTCACCATCGCACATCAGTGCGTCGACATACCACAGCTCGTCATCGATCGCCTGTGGATCTACATCGCCAGCGATCTTCTTCACCTACGCGGCAGCACGATCCCTCGCCGTCGCGCCATCGCTTGCGTTCGTCGCCTCGGACACGTGTTCATTTACCTGCCCACCCTCACGCCCGCTCGCCTGCGCGCCCGCGCGACCGCTCGCCTGTGCGCCCGCGCGATCACCCGCGCGACTATTCGCCTTTGCGCGACCGTTCGCCCTCGCGCGACCATAGTTCGCGGCGAATTCCACAGCCGGTGGTAGCAGCAGGGATGCGTGCTCCTAGACGGCACTCGGGATCACCTCCATCCAAGCACAGGTTGGTAGTGCAGGACGAAGACAGGTCAGTACAGCATTCTTCCCCACCTTCTTTTCAGGCAGGTACCGTCGTGTCCACTCCAAAGGATCGCCCGAGCCCTTTCACCTTAGCGAGGATTTCGGACTCGGTGTCCCTGGAGCAGCAGACTTGGTTTGGTCCGCTGGCACGGGCGTTAGTGAGGGTTATGAAACCAGCACTCGCCGGCCAGGGTAACAAACCAGCGGCTGTCTCTCCTACGCTGAAGAGAAAGAGAGGAGTGGACTTCGTGGTGACTTCCCCCAGGGCGAAGTTGGTTCCCAAGAGGTCGGTCTCGAGGGTCCCCTCTCCTGCACGAGTACTCTCTCCTTCTCCCGTGGACGAGGCCTTTCCGTCCTCAGGTGAGTCCAGTGGGGTGGTAGTCTTCCCCTCGGCACCAGGGGGGGAGACTTCGCTTCAGGCAGGAGAATCGTCTCGTGAGGAAGGGGCCCCTCGAACCTCGTTGTTGGGATCCTGTATCCCTCCCAGGAGGGAACCCAAGGATTCCAAGACCATCCCTAAATCCTCTGCAAGGATTCGTCAGGAACCCACGACTACCCAGGGGAATGTCCACGTATCACCCCAGGAAGAGATTCCTGGGGCAGGAGACTTAGCTGCCAGCCCACAGGGAGGAGAACAGAAAGAGTCCGAACATGCCTTCTGGCAGGTCCTAAGCCTGATAAGGCAACTTAACAGTCTTACGGATCCAGTCATCCCCCCCCCCGTGAAGGCAAAGACATGATTCTGGATGAAGTGTTTGACGTTCGGAAGGCCCCTAAGACCAGTGCAGCTCTGCCCTGGTCTCGGGGGCTGAAGAGTGCCAGAGCTAGGGCCAATGCTCAGCTCGCACTTCTTGCCTCCTCCAGTCGTTCCACTGCCGGGAACAAACTCATCCTTCCTCCTCGCCTTCAGCAGAGAAGGTATTTCGAGATCCTGGGTGAGCACAACCTCGCTCTTCCTCTCCATCACTCTGTGGAGGAGCTGGCGAAGGGAGTTCCCTTGGAGAAACTCTCTGCCCGGCAGGTGTCGTTCTCGGCGGCAGAGATCCTTAACCACGAGAAGGTCGCTAAGTGTGCCATGCAGGCCACTTCGTGGCTGGACTTCTGGTTAGGATCTCTGGGCATCCTATTGTGATCGGAGGACTTGTCCAAGGAGACCAATAGGAAGGCCCTAGAGACCTTCTTGCTCTCGGGCACCCGCTCCATCGAGTTTTTGGCGCACCAGGTTACCACCCTGTGGGCCAACTTGGTGTTGAAGCGTCGTGATGCTGTGTCCGAGAGATTCCATCCGAAGGTCCCCGCCGTAGATGTGTGTAGGCTCCGACATGCCTCCCTCCTGGGGGAGAGCCTGTTTGAGCCTCAAGACTTGGAGCGAACGGCTGAGAGGTGGAGGAAATCCAGCACGGACTCCCTCCTCCACAGGGCCCTTACAACTCGGCCCTATAAGCCTCCAGCCCCGCCACAACAGCAGCAACAGCCTCGTAAGGCTCCCAAACAGGCACCGGCAGCTAAGAAAGTGGTGTCTAAGCCCCAGCCCTTTCCAGCCAAGGTCAAGAGGGGCGGTAAGTCCTCCAGGGGAGGCAAGACTTCCAGGGGTGGCAGTCCCCCTGCGTGTCCACCTGTGGGGGATGCCTTCAGCACAGGCAGGACAAAGAGGAGGGTCACCAGGAACACCATCTCTGCTTGGATTCGAAGGGTTATCCACCATGCCCTGAATCCTGACCCCCCTTATTTCACGTCGCCCTCGGACCCACGATGTCGGGTATTGCTACATCCCTGGCCTTCAAGAGAAACTTCTCTGTGACGCAGGTACTTCAAGCTGGGGTCTGGAAGCGTCAAACGACCTTCACAGCCCACTACCTGCAAGACGTGACCCTTAGGAGCCTCGATACGTTCTCTATCGGCCCTGTGGTGGCTGCACAACAGCTGGTCTAACCTCAGGCTCCTTTTTGGACAAGTAGCAGTAGGTTGAGGGCGTTGTTACCCGGTCTTAGTCTGTGTGAATGAAAGAGTATGTCTGACCCTTACTTCTTTCTTCATTCTCCCCTCTCTTGGGGAAGCAGCATCCTGGTCCTCGCATAGCTGACCTCGACCTCTGCAGGTAACCCATGCTTCTTTGTGCTCCTAGTATTAAGCTTAATACTGTTGCGTCTCCCATACCCTGACGAGGTGGTATGGGGAACGTCCTATCCTAGAATTCCTATCTGAAGGTCTCAAGGTCAACTTCATAGGACGAGTCACACTCTCCTCCTCACACTACTTATGTAGGCCACTCGTTCTTAGCTATGCTAGGAACCTGTGAGGTACAGGGGCTCCCTCTCTCTAGTGCTGCTCACTGAGGGATCGAGCCCTCGGGCAAGCCGAAGTCAGTAAGGCTGGGGACTTTCCACCCTTCCTAAGGGGTAAGTCACCCTTTGTAAATAGCGTGGTTTGTATTTCGGTTACGGAACAAATGACAAATTCGAAGATAATTTGTATTTTTCCTAACCATACAAACCTTAGCTATTTACACATATGTGCCCGCCATCCCTGACCCCCAAGTCAAGTCCTACCTCTAAGTAAAGTGAAGCAAGTCACCGGTGTGTGGAGGGGGGAGGGGTAGCAAGCTACCCTTCCCCACCCCCCCGCTAACTAGCGCGGGGGTAATTAACCCTTGTTAAAAACTATTGGCTCGTCATTTCAGCTGCGCTAAAAGTAATACCCTTTGTAAATAGCTAAGGTTTGTATGGTTAGGAAAAATACAAATTATCTTCGAATTTGTCATATTTTTTCTACTTGATATAAAAATTGATTTGATGTCTGTTATTACACGTAGTGCGTAGTTTTTAACCCTTTTACCCCCAGGCTATTTGGAAATTTCCAACCTTTAACCCCCGGGGGTTATTTTTTTCCCAGCACATTTTCCAGTACTGTATATTTTTTTTAAATTGCTCTAACAACCTTAATTTTCATCATAGAGAGGTCAGGTTGGTCTCATTCTCTTGGAAAATGCCTGAATTTTTTCAAAAAATTATCAAAAATATGAAAAAAATAATTTGTATAGCATTTTTTTGCAAGGACGTACCGGTACGTCCATGGGGGTAAAGGGATGGCTTTTGTGAAACGTACCAGTACGTCCTTTTGGGGTAAAAGGGTTAATTACTTCTGCTGTGATTGTCGACCTTTCAACTAATTTTATGATTGCATTTTCTTGGGTGGTGCAATTTTTTAATAATATTAATTTTCTATAAGTTATTCTTTAGAGCCTCTGATATCCGTATGGGTTGGTTCTGGTAGTTTACACTTATAAATGTACCATTTACTGATCTGTAGGTTTAAAAGAGATTTTTTATTTTGGGGAATCCTTATATTCAAATGTTTATTTATTGTACTTCATTGTTAAATCACTTTTTCACATCCACAAAACTTGGCTTTGTAAGTTTTGAAAAAAAATAGTTGTAAATTACTATAAATAGATGGATGTTTATTAAAAAAAATTGTGTATCTTGTAACAAAATCTCCAGTTTTATGTTTTGAGTTAGGTGTAAAGGGATAACTGCTTTCTAGAACTTAGTCACTTACTGTATACAGTAGGTATGTTAAACATGAGCTAACGATTCTTTCTTTTATTTTCACAGCTGTGAGTGGGGAGTTGTCATCTTTAAGTACTCTATTTAACAAGCCATCAGCTTATGTAGAGCTCTTAGTTGATGGCGTTCAGCAGAAGAAAACACAACACGTAAAACACAATGCTCATCCTAAATGGCATGAAACTTTTACTGTGTAAGTTAAACATTGCCTTCCTGTTCCACTGAATATTATTTCCATGAATCTTGCTTCTGAATAGATCAAGCTATTAAGTGAAATTGTCAATTTAACGACCTCTAGAAAAAACAGTAAAGAATATTCCCCCTGCACTATACCCTTCCTTTAAATTTGCTGCCAAAACACTTCCTGGCTACTGAGAAGAGAATGACAGCCAGTGTCAGATGAGTTAGCCCAGTATCAAAGGCAAAGAAAGATTTGGATTTAAATGGTTCCTGTGTGTAAGACACTTCTAATGTCTTACCTTATGCTTTTAGTGATTTGTTTTTAGAATTTTTTATGTTTAAACTCATATAAGTAATATGTTCCGTAACCGAAATACAAACCACGCTATTTACATAGGGTATTGTTTTTGGTGTAGCTGAAAGCAATCCATATACCAAAGGCACTTCCCCCAATTTTTGGGGGGTAGCCGACAACAACAAGAATCAAAACAAAAAAGGGGACCTCTACTCTCTACGTTCCTCCAGCCTATAAATACCCTATGTAAATAGCTAAGGTTTGTATGGTTAGGAAAAATATAAATTATCTCCGAATTTGTCATATTTCTATTGTTTGGCTGTTCTACATTATTTAGTTATGTATATGGCCAATCCTTCTCCGAGGTGTTGCTGTAAATGTAAAGTAAACAGCTTTTATTTTAATTTTGATCGTCTTCCCCCTCCTCGTTTCGCCGAGGCACTAGATGTCATCTATCCTTTCGTTGCCCTCAATGTGGATTTCGAGACGATGAAATGTTTTGGAGATTTTAAAATGTCTGCACAGCTTCAATTGATCTAATTAGAGTAAAATATAGTGGTATAATGGAACAGGGGTTCAACTCAGTTGAAGTTTTGTCTGGACATTGAATGTTGATTTAGTTTTGATTCACAAAGTCTTATATCCTTCGCGGTTATTATGCCAGTACATATATAGGAATTTTAGATGAGTTGCTTATTTTAGTGTCTTATTAAGGCTAAGTGTTAGCTTAATTTCATCTTTGTCTGTCATTTTATACTAGTACATCAATGTCTTTTAGTATTCTACTTTAGTCTAGCGATGACAATTGCTTTGTTGATGACATCATTTGGTTTTTCTGTAGCATTTACATTACTGTACAGTACGATCTAATATTTCATATTATGGGGAAACTACTTTTCTGTTGTTATTTTGCTTTATGCTATCTAGAAAATAAACATCTTTTCTAGTAATCTAAAATGCCTAAAACACCATTGGTAAAAGTGAAGTAGCAACGTCAGTCATGTTGAATTAACGACAAACACTTGCGAAAAAACACCGAGCAAAACACTACCAACTTACCGGGCAAGTCCAAAACAGAAGGATGTCCTAGAGAGCGCGCGTAGTAGGTGTCGGTGGGGTAGTCCAACTGTGTTCTCTAGGGCCTGTCACAGCCCTCCCCATTGATGAAGGGATTATCTAAATGGAAGACAGCCTGTGAATAGTGGTTTCCACACGCCCTTGTTAAATACATGACACCTACAAGGTGATCGCGCGAAGGTTGTAACCTCTGCATTCCATGCTTTTATCTTTCTCTAGTATATTTGGAAGATTTATATTAGAAAAGTGTAAAGAAGGACCCTTTTCACCAGCCGTCACAGGCCTCTTCCCAGAAGTAGATTTTTCCTTCGTCAAAATCCCTTTATTATTCATATATCTGTATATCGTATGTTACATTTGGGATTTTTATTGATTACCATTTAGAAATACAGTTTGCGTATGTCAAGTAATCATTCTTCCGGTCATAACGTTACTTTGAGGTTCTCTGAGCGATGAGTTATTTCTGAAAGATATGTTCCCATTTCATGATGTAATAGTTTTGTTCTACCAAAAATTGAAGGTGGACTTTAGGATGTCTATAGTAGATATAGCGCTTCCTTGAGATCGACTTTGAGTGTCAGTCTTACATTTGATACTTTGTTTTTATTTGCAAATTCATATTTTTTGATTAAATAACTACAGTTTTCTGTATATTGTCTAGAGGAGTTAACAATTTTCTCAACATTCATATGCATTCTTGAGTTGCTTCTATTTTTCTCATCACAATACTGTAATATTATTTTCAAAACTTTTTTTTTCTCTGTTTTACAGGTTGGTAACCAAAGATTCTGTTTTGGTGTTTCGTGTATCTGATCATCATACTTTAGTGAGAGATTCAATTATTGGTGAAGCAACCCTTAATCTCTCCGATGTTGTTGCTAATAATGAAGGCCGATCTAGTTCCTCTCACACTCTCACTCTTAATCCACCTCCTGGATCTTGTGCACCAGCAGGTAATTTTCATTATGATTTATTGTTATGGTAGGCTGTATTCATAGTTTTTTATTCAGTAGATAACTGGTAAGTTCAAATATATCACTAATTATCAGAAAGTTGGAAAAATGTTTCTGGTAAAAATATTTCTATGGATATTTCTTGAAATGATGTTATTTTAACCCTTTTACCCCCAAAGGACGTACTGGTACTTTTCACAAAAGCCATCCCTGTACCCCCATGGACGTACCGGTACGTCCTTGCAAAAAAATGCTATAACATTTTTTTTTTCATATTTTTGATAATTTTTTTTTTTTTTTTAGAAAATTCAGGCATTTTCTAATAGAATGAGACCAACCTGACCTCTCTATGACAAAAATTAAGGCTGGTAGAGCAATTTAAAAAAATATACTGCAAAATGTGCTGGGAAAAAAACAACCCCTTGGGGGTTAAGGGTTGGAAATTTCCAAATAGCCTGGGGGTAAAAGGGTTAATTGTCGTGTTTTAATTGGCATTATTGTAAATGTTTCGAGTTATTGAATCTTCATCCAAGAGTGGTATCTTTTATATTCTAGACGTATAGAAGACGAGGGAAAGACGGTTGGGGCTTCACCATCAAGAAAGTAATAAGAAAGAAGTGTGTAATTCATGAAAATAAGGGAAAATGCCTCCCAAAGTTTAGCCTAAGGAAAATGTCATGGAATCATTGAAATTAAGAATTATCAAATCCCATACAATAATTATTTGATCACCTTAGAGGAGGAACTCATTAATATTAGTTGAGCTGCAACCTTGCATGGAAAACAGGATGTTATATCCCCGAGGGCTCCAACAGGGAAAGATAGCCCAGCAAGGAAAGAAAATAAACTACATTAGAAGCAATGAATAAAGAATATTAAATATCTGAAGACCAGTAATAATTTTTCTAAATATATGACACATATAAACTATGTTTATATGTTGAACAGGCTGTTCAACATGTAAACATTTCCTTCAAGTTTGAACCTTTGTTAAGTTCCACTGATTCAATTGCCTGATTAGGTAGGTCATTCCACAATTTGGTCACAGCAGGAATAAAACTTCTAGAATACTATGTAGTGTTGATCCTTATAAGGGAGAAGGTAAGACTTGAATTTGACTGTATTTCTAGTACTATGTACAGGATGGTACAGTCTGGGAAGATATGAATGCAAAGGATGGTCAGAATTATGAAAAATCAGGAATAAGAAATTTAATCGTCCCCCTAGTTTTTGTCCATCAAGTTGAGATGAGAGTCAGCAGCCGAAAGCTAGTCAGGGGAAGAATACTCAAAACAAGGCAGAATGAAGGAATTAAAACATTTCTTTAGAATAGATTGATCACTGAAAATCTCAAAATACTTTTCTCAAAAAGACCATTTTATTTACAGTGGAAGAAGAAATATTTTGAGTTTTGTTAGCTACCTTATGACCCATAATTTACATCTTGCATTGAGTTTAACTATATCTCTATTAAGGGATTCAGCAACCCTAGGTATACATTCAGATGCAATTGAGGCAGAGAGAGCAGCATCGTCTTCATTATTATTATTACTATCCAAGCTACAACCCTAGTTGGAAAAGCAAGATGCTATAAGCCCAGGGGCTCCAACAGGGAAAAATAGCCCAGTGAGGAAAGGAAATAAATAAATGAAGAGAAATTAAAAATAAATAATTCTAAAATAAGTAACAACGTCAAAACAGACATGTCATATATAAACTATTAACAACATCAAAAACAAATATGTCATAAATAAACTATATAAAGACTCATGTCCGCCTGGTCAACAAAAAAGCATTTGCTCCAACTTTGAAATTTTGAAGTTCTACTGATTCAACCACCCGATTAGGAAGATCATTCCACAACTTGGTAACAGCTGGAATAAAACTTCTAGAGTACTGCGTAGTATTGAGCCTCATGATGGAGAAGGTCTGGCTATTAGAATTAACTGCCTGCCTAGTATTACGAACAGGATAGAATTGTCCAGGGAGATCTGAATGTAAAGGATGGTCAGAGTTATGAAAAATCTTATGCAACATGCATAATGAACTAATTGAACGACGGTGCCAGAGATTAATATCTGGATCAGGAATAAGAAATTTAATAGACCGTAAATTTCTGTCCAACAAATTAAGATGAGAATCAGCAGCTGAAGACCAGACAGGAGAACAATACTCAAAACAAGGTAGAATGAAAGAATTAAAACACCACTTCAGAATAGATTGATCACCGAAAATCTTGAAAGACTTTCTCAATAAGCCTATTTTTTCAATATTTAACTTAGCCGGTGATTATATAAGCTGCAGCTCTGCTGCTCGACAGAAAACTCTACGGAAAAAATCCGCCAGCGATTGCTATGCAGGTAGGGGGTGTACTTCAACAGCGCCATCTGTCGTGCAGGTACTCAGTACTCATTGTAAACAAAGAACTCAATTTTCTCTCTGTCGTGCTACCGGCAAGACCTACTAATTCGCTGTTGCTAACTGGATTTGTTTTCACAACTATTTGGTGAAGTACACTATTCTAGTTTTGAGCTTTCGCTGTGCAGGCTTTCTCTTCAATAAATCCTTGCATTCTTTTTTTGATATCGGATTATTTGTTGATGACTTTGGATAGTTTTTGAATTCCCCTTTGACCAATTCAAAATGGCTGACCCTTCTCAAGTCCCAAAATTCAGGAAGTGTAATGCTAGGGACTGTTCAAGGCGTCTTCCGAAGGCCTCTATCGATCCTCACACCATTTGTTCCAATTGTCGGGATAAAACCTGTCAATTGGAAGATCGATGTGAGGAATGCGTTGGGCTTTCGGAATCCCAAAAATATACACGTAGGCTAGAGAGAGATAGAGTCAGGAGAAGTTCATCTCGTTCTGTTGATTTTTCCTCTCCTCATGCCCCACAACCTATTCCTTCCCCTGTAGTGGTTGCTCCCGATCCCCCTTCTGGCACTCAGGAACCTTCGATGGCTGACACGATGCGTGCCATCCAAGCTCTGGGTGAGAGAGTTGAGTCCCTGGCTAGTGACCGTAACCAGCTCATGGCAGACGTCAAGGAGCTGAAGTGTAAAAGTGCAGTGGGAAGTGGTAAAGTGAGTGATAGTGTTGCGCTTGAGGGTTCGTCTGTTCGTGCCTGTCGTCCTCCTAGTCCGGGACCTCTTGCAAGCTCCCAAGTCCAGGGGAGAAGCAATGTCGTACGACCAATGGGTTCGAGAGGCTTTAATCAGCGAACAGACGTTCCCTCCGTGGTTTCGGGCGTATCTACCCAAGATCGCCCCACCCACACAAAGACGAGAGAGCCCATTTATTCCTCGTCTGCGGAAGAGGTTTCTCGTAAGAAACCATGGACCAAGGTCTCACGACCTCTTAAGCGCAAGTCGGTCCCTTCCGCGCAAGTCCAATGGCCCAGTTGTAGCCACTGGGTCAGTTCGGACTCGCTGCAGTCTTCCGATGACTGCTCACCTCCTAAGAGAGGCAAAGCGGTACCGCCTCAGGCAGTTACACCGTCTGTGGCCGCACCTGCTCCTGCAGACCCTAAGTGGTCTTTGCTGCAGACCATGCAGTACCAATTAACGTCTCTGATGCAGGACTTTCGTGCGGAGAAGGTTGCTGCTGCACCAGCCTCTTTCCTACAACCAACCACACACTCGGTTGTGCGTCCTGTGGACGCTGAGGCGACCTTCTTGCGCACTCCAGCTGAGAGAGTCCCGCCACCCATGCATTCCAGTGTGCCCTGCCAGCCGCATGTTGACGTTCAGCGACGCACGGAACCTTCCATTGACGTTCGCGAGGTACAATAACCGTCAGAGTTGTTTTGTTTTGACGCGGTGCGTCAACCTCCGCAACCCAGTGTGGTTGCCACTGCTCTCCCACATCAGACTAGACAGTCTGGAGTAGACGCTGTGCGTCCCCACGCTGCTATGGTTGTTGCCAGCTCACAGACTGGGCAGCAGTTCCATGACGTTGCGTCCGGTTCAGTCACGCGTGCACCCGTGCGACCGGACTCAGCTAACCAGCCGATACCTACTCCATTGCCGCTTCCTCTTCAATACTCGGATGATGGACTCTCTGATGATGACGATGCGGCACACGTTGATGAACCACATTCGGACCTTGACGAGCCCAAGTCCACGCAACCCTCTTTGGACTTTAGAAAAGTTCTTGCTCTGTTCAAAGAGATGTTTCCGGACCAGTTTGTGTCTGTGGCTCCGCGCTCTCCTCCGTCAGAGTTTGCTTTAGGTACGCAGTCATCCTCGCCTGCCTTTACTAGACTCGTCCTCGCACGCTCGTCCAAGAGAGCTTTACGAGTAATAGGAGAATGGATGCAGTCCAAAAAGAGTCTAGGGAAGACAGCCTTTACGTTTCCCCCTGCTAGACTCTCTTCCAGATCGAGCGTCTGGTATGCCACGGGAGAAGTTCTCGGCTTGGGAGTTCCTGCCTCTGCCCAGGGCGACTTCTCAAGCCTTGTAGACTCTCCCCGCAGGCTAGCCATGAGACGCTCTAAGATATGCTGGTCTCCTTCGGACCTAGACCATCTGTTGAAAGGGATATTTAGAGCCTTCGAGGTCTTCAACTTTTTAGACTGGTGTCTGGGAGCTTTGAGCAGGAAGATCTCCCCGACTGAGAAGGAATCTTCCTTGCTCATCATGTCCTGCATGGACAAGGCCATACGTGACGGGTCTAGTGAGCTTGCTGCATCGTTCGTATCCGGAGTCCTCAAGAAGCGTGAGAACCTTTGCTCTTTCCTGTCAGCTGGAGTGACACCGTGTCAAAGATCCGAACTTCTGTTTGCTCCTCTTTCTAAGTGCCTTTTTCCAGAGGACTTGATTAAGGAGATTGCTGCTTCTTTGATACAGAAGGACACTCATGACCTGGTTGCGTCCTCTGCCCGCAAAGCCACCCCTTTGCCTACCTTGACAGCTAGACCAAGGATGGACACTCCAGCGTCCCGGTTTATTCCGCCCTTTCGTGGCAGAGCCTCCAGCAGAGGAGGTGCTCGTGCCGAAGGGAGACGTGGGAAGAAGAAAGGAACCAAGTCCTTTAAAGGCAGAGTCTGACTGCCAGCTTCTTCAGACAGCAGTGGGAGCCAGACTCAAGAACTTCTGGCAGACCTGGGAGAAGAGAGGCGCAGATGCACAATCTGTGAAGTTGCTCAGAGAGGGGTACAAGATCCCGTTTGTACGAAAACCCCCTCTAGCAACGTCTCCCATCGATCTCTCTCCCAGGTACAGAGAGGAAGACAAGAGACGAGCATTGAAACAGGAGGTGTCTCTCTTACTAGAAAAGGGAGCGGTAGTCAAAGTCCTGGACCATCAAACCCCGGGCTTCTACAACCGTCTCTTCTTAGTGGCAAAGAAGACAGGAGGGTGGAGGCCGGTGCTAGACGTCAGTGCGCTGAATGTCTTTGTCACAAAGCAGACGTTCGCCATGGAGACCACAAAGTCCGTTCTAGCAGCGGTCAGAAGGGAAGACTGGATGGTCTCTTTAGACCTAAGGGACGCATACTTTCACGTCCCCATCCACCCAGACTCCCAACCTTTTCTGAGATTCGTTTACGAAAAGGTTGTCTACCAGTTTCAAGCCCTGTGCTTTGGCCTAAGCACAGCTCCTCTTGTGTTTACGAGGCTGATGAGGAATGTAGCCAAATTCCTTCATTTAGCGGACATCTGAGCCTCCCTCTATTTGGACGACTGGCTTCTAAGAGCTTCTTCCAGTCGTCGCTGTCTGAAGGATCTAAAGTGGACTCTAGATCTGACCAAGGAATTGGGTCTCCTGGTCAATATGGAAAAGTCTCAAGTGGTTCCATCCCAAACTATTGTGTATTTAGGGATGGAGATTCACAGTCTAGCTTTTCGGGCTTTTCCGTCGGCCCCCAGAACAAGTCAAGCCCAGTTATGCATCCAGAACATGCTGAAGAAGGAACGATGTTCAGTCAGGCAGTGGATGAGTTTGATAGGGACACTATCATCCCTGGAACAGTTCATATCGTTAGGAAGACTACACCTCCGTCCTCTTCAATATCACCTAGCTGTTTACTGGAAAAAGGACAAGACGCTAGAAGCTGTCTCGATCCCCATTTCCGAGAAGATGAAGTCTTCCCTGACTTGGTGGAAGGACAGTATCAGCCTCAGAGAGGGTCTGCCCCTGGCTGTTCAGACTCCCAACCACGTTCTCTTCTCGGACGCATCGGACACGGGCTGGGGCGCGACATTAGACGGTCGGGAATGCTCGGGAACTTGGAACTCGAGTCAAAGGACAATGCATATCAACTGCAAGGAGCTACTGGCAGTTCATCTGGCCTTGAAAAGCTTCAAGTCTCTCCTTCAAGGCAAAGTGGTGGAGGTGAACTCGGACAACACCACGGCTTTGGCGTACATCTCCAAGCAAGGAGGGACCTACTCTATGACGTTGTACGAGATCGCAAGGGACCTCCTCACCTGGTCAAAAGATCTAAACATTTCACTAGTAACGAGGTTCATCCAAGGCAACTTGAATGTCATGGCAGATTGCCTCAGTCGGAAGGGACAAATCATTCCAACAGAATGGACCCTACACAAGGATGTGTGCAAGAGACTTTGGGCCACATGGGACCAGCCTACCATAGATCTCTTCGCAACCTCGATGACCAAGAGGCTCCCAATATATTGCTCACCAATCCCGGACCCAGCAGCAGTTCATATAGATGCTTTTCTCCTAGATTGGTCACATCTAGACCTATATGCATTCCCTCCGCTCAAGATTGTCAACAAGGTACTGCAGAAGTTCGCCTCTCACGAAGGGACAAGGTTGACGTTAGTTGCTCCCCTCTGGCCCGCGAGAGAATGGTTCACCGAGGTACTTCGATGGCTAGTGGACGTTCCCAGAACTCTTCCTCTAAGGGTGGACCTTCTACGTCAGCCACACGTAAAGAAGGTACACCAAGGCCTCCACGCTCTTCGTCTGACTGCCTTCAGACTATCGAAAGACTCTCGAGAGCTAGAGGCTTTTCGAAGGAGGCAGCCAGGGCGATTGCTAGAGCAAGGAGGACATCCACCCTTAGAGTCTACCAATCGAAGTGGGAAGTCTTTCGAAACTGGTGCAAGTCAGTATCTGTATCCTCTACCAGTACCTCTGTAACTCAAATAGCTGACTTCCTTTTATACTTGAGGAAAGAACGATCTCTTTCAGCTCCCACTATCAAGGGTTACAGAAGCATGTTGGCATCAGTCTTCCGTCACAGAGGCTTAGATCTTTCCAACAACAAAGATCTACAGGACCTCCTTAAGTCTTTTGAGACCACGAAGGAGCGTCTTTTGGCTACAGCTGGTTGGAATTTAGACGTGGTACTAAGATTCCTCATGTCAGAAAGGTTCGAGCCGCTACAATCAGCCTCCTTTAAAGATCTCACTCTAAAGACTCTTTTCCTGGTTTGCTTAGCCACAGCTAAAAGAGTCTGTGAGATTCACGCCTTCAGCAGGAACATCGGATTTACATCTGAAACGGCTACATGTTCTTTACAACTTGGTTTTCTAGCCAAAAACGAGCTACCCTCTCGTCCTTGGCCGAAATCGTTCGATATTCCAAGCCTATCTAATATGGTTGGAAATGAACTAGAAAGAGTCTTATGCCCTGTGAGAGCTCTTAAGTTCTATTTAAGACGAACTAAACCTTTACGAGGACAGTCAGAAGCTTTATGGTGTTCAGTTAAGAAACCATCTTTGCCTATGTCAAAGAATGCTTTATCCTATTTTATCAGACTGTTAATACGAGAGGCTCATTCCCATCTGAGTGAGGAAGACCAAGCTTTGCTGAAGGTAAGGACACATGAAGTTAGAGCTGTCGCAACTTCAGTGGCCTTTAAACAAAATAGATCTCTACGAAGTATAATGGACGCAACCTATTGGAGAAGCAAGTCAGTGTTCGCGTCTTTTTATCTTAAAGATGTCCAGTCTCTTTACGAGAACTGCTACACCCTGGGACCATTCGTAGCAGCGAGTGCAGTAGTGGGTGAGGGCTCAACCACTACAATCCCCTAATTCCATAACCTTTTTAATCTTTCTCTTGAAATGTTTTTATTGTTGTTTTTGGGTTGTCCGGAAGGCTAAGAAGCCTTTCGCATCCTGGTTGATTTGGCGGGTGGTCAAATTCTTTTCTTGAGAAGCGCCTAGATTAGAGGTTTTGATGAGGTCCTGTGGTATGGGTTGCAACCCTTCATACTTCAGATCCTAGGGGTCGCTCAGCATCCTAAGAGGATCGCGAGGCTCCGTAAGGAAGACGTACTTAAAAAGGCAGAGTAATTGTTCAAGTCGACTTCCTTACCAGGTACTTATTTATTTTATTTTTGTTATTTTGATAACTTCTAAAATGAAATAAAAAAATCCTTAGCTCATAATAATGTAAACATTTATTGCTGGTCTCTACCCACCCTCCTGGGTGTGAATCTGCTTATATAATCACCGGCTAAGTTAAATATTGAAAAATGTTATTTTGATAATAAAATAAATTTTTGAATATACTTACCCGGTGATTATATATTAAAGGACCCTCCCTTCCTCCCCAATAGAGACGCAGTGGACCGAGGAGAAAATTGAGTTCTTTGTTTACAATGAGTACTGAGTACCTGCACGACAGATGGCGCTGTTGAAGTACACCCCCTACCTGCATAGCGATCGCTGGCGGATTTTTTCCGTAGAGTTTTCTGTCGAGCAGCAGAGCTGCAGCTTATATAATCACCGGGTAAGTATATTCAAAAATTTATTTTATTATCAAAATAACATTTTTGTGCAATTGAAGAAGACATAGACCTTATGTTTCTCAAAAGTAAATTTACTGTCGAGAATCACACCTAAAATTTTGAAAGAGTCATACATATTTAAAGAAACATTATCAATACTGAGATCCGGATGTTGAGGAGCCACCGTCCTTGACCTACTTACAATCATACTTTGAGTTTTGTTAGGATTCAACTTCATACCCCATAATTTGCACCATGCACAAATTCTAGCTAAATCTCTATTAAGGGATTCACCAACCCTAGATCTACATTCAGGGGATGGAATTGATGCAAAGAGAGTAGCATCATCTGCATATGCAACAAGCTTGTTTTCTAGGCCAAACCACATGTCATGTGTATATAGTATGAAAAGTAATGGGCCAAGAACACTACCCTGTGGGACACCGGATATCAGATTCCTATAATCACAATGGTGCCCATCAACAACAACTCTTTGAGATCTATTACTTAAAAAATCATTAATAATGCTAAGAAACGACCCACCCACTCCCAACTGTTTCTGTTTGAAAACAAGGGCCTCATGATTAACACGGTCAAAGGCAGCACTAAAATCAAGGCCAATCATACGAACTTCCCGACCACAATCAAGGGATTTCTGTACAGCTTTGGAGATTGTGAGAAGGGCATCACATGCTCCAAGGCCTTTATGAAAACCAAATTGCAAACTAGGGAGTAGATGATTACCTTCAGCAAACCTATTAAGACGTTTTGCCAGAAGATGTTCAAAAACTTTAGATAATAAGGGAGTTATGGAAATTGGGTGGTAATCAGTGGGATTTGAGCTACCACAAACACATTTACATAGAGGAGTAACATTACAAATTCTCCAACTAGTGCTAAAAGCTCCTCTTCTTGCTAACCTGCGCACAATAACAGATAACTTTGGAGCTAAGAAATCTGCTGTCTTTATAAAAAACAAAGGAAAAATACCATTTGGGTCTACACCTCCATAAGCATCAAGGTCCACCAATAGAGCTTTAATCTCACGAGATCGAAAAGCTAAACTAGTTAGTTTAGCCTCAGGAAAACAGGAATGAGGAAGTTCAAGTTTTTCATTACAGTACTCTGTTTACTGTCAAAAACATCAGCCAAAAGGGTTTCCTTTTCCTTTGGACAGTGAGTGACTGAGCCATCTGGTTTAAGTAAAGGAGGAACTGTTGCATCTACACCAAAGAGTGGAGATTTAAGGGTAGACCACCATTTATGTTCCTGAGTTGTACCAGAAAGAGTTTCTTTTATAGTTAAATTGTACTCCTTTTCAGTTGAGGCATAAACTCTCTGAGCAAAAGCTCAAAGCTGAGTATAGTTGTTCCAGGTCAAATCTGATCTGTTACCCTTCCAAAGCTGATAGGCCTCCTGTTTCTCCAAATAAGCACGTCTACAATCATCATTGAACCACGGTTTGTCCTTCACTTGGTACCTTAGCACACGAGAAGGGATACGCCTATCAATTATGTTGACTAGATTCTCATTCAAAGGGACAACTGGATCTATACTATTATATAATTGTGACCAATTCAAGCACAAAAGATCATGTAAAATCCCATTCCAGTCTGCTTGGGATTTCATATAAATTTTATAAGAATATGATATGCAACAAGCTTGTTTTGTAGGGCAAAACAAATATCGTGTATGTTGTATGAAATGTAACAGGCCAAGAACACCACCCTGAGGAAAACCAGATATCACATTCTTATACAGTACCTACTAAGGTGCCTATCAATAGTAACTCTGCAATATATTACTTAAAAATTCAATAATGATGGTAAGAAAACATCCACCTGCTCCCAACTGTTTAAGTTTGAAAAAAAGGGAACAAAAATGGATGGCAAGGTTGGTAGCGTCGCGGACTTCTATTTCAGAGGTCCCGAGTTCGGTCCCCGCCAGGGACCCGAATACTGTGAGACCTTCTACCGGGGGTTACTCCCAGGGTGGAGCTTGGGAGGGGGGGGGGGGGGGGGGGGGAGGTTAGAGGGGACTAGTGATAGTCCCTGCTGGCTAATGGTCGCCGAAGGAGAACGATGTAAATCGTCTCAGTGGAGACCTAAAACCCGCAACTTTAACTTTTTTTTTTAAAGAAGAAAGTTTGTAAAACTTTTTTTTTTTTTTTAAGAAGAAAGTTTGTAATTATTCTTGATTTGAGTAATAACATAGTCACATTTGTGAACTCAGGTCTTACCTGAAGGAAATTTTTTGACGATGGAAGGTGGAGAAGTGGGTCAGCACGGTGAGAAAAAATCAAATTGACCAGGTTCTATGAAACTTAGAAATCCTTGAATTACGTTCTTTTGTTACAGTTTCTTTCTATTCCAAGAAGATGTTGGAAGTCTCGAGTACTTATTTTTTTACCTTTTTTGTTTTGTTTTATTTCTTATTGTATTAACACCAAATTTCATCGTTTTCACTTTTTTTATTGCTTTTCTGAGAATGGAACTACAAAAAAGCAATTAAAGTAGTTGTCTCACTATCAATCTTAAATGATAGTAAATTTCCATATACAGTACCAGTTATGTTCCATGTATGAATAATGGACATTAGAGTGGATTTATGGGTGTATTCAAAAGATTTTTACTGAAAATTATTATCATTCGCTTATAGTATTGCTGTTCGTTTTATGTGAACTGGCTTCAAGTCTAATACATGTGTTAAGAAAGAATATTTGACACTGTTGTTTATGCGTATTAAGTGTTATTGGTATATGTTAAGTTCTATTTATTATTTCAGTTACCCCTAAACCTACCATCACCATATCTCTTGATGGGCTTCGTAATTTAACCCCCAGTGGAGTCCGGCATAAAGAAGTTGGTTACAATCTTCCTACAGGTAAGTGTTTGAGTTTTAACTCAATGCTCTGGCTAAAGTATTCAAAAACTGTAATGGTAATAATAATGATAGATTGGAGGAATGGTGACATTTGATGGGTTGCTATCACAAGTATGAAGGGGCTTTTTGAAATTACCATTATTGATGACAAACATTTTTCTGTATATGAACTCATAAAAAAGTATTAAAAAAGAAACATTTACAACTGAAGGTTTGGTAGGTATGCCCCAATTTTTACTTAGAAGAAACAAGTAGAAATTTAGTACCTTTATTATTTAATCTGTTTATAATTAGTCTGACTTAAATGTATTTTCTTTCAGTTGTGAATGTGAATGGTGGAAATGTTAGTGGAGATAAAAGTGTAACTGTCCGTGTTGGTGAGAATCATCGTGTAGGGGGTAAAACCCCTCCTCCGGTACCCCCACCTCCAAAACCTGAAGTAGTAGAGGGTCATCCTGCAGGGGGATCAGCAATGTTACCTGCCATATCCTCAGGTTCTACAGTCACTCATACACATGCTGCAGCTTTGAATCCCATCCCTTCATTGCCAACCGTAAATAGTGACAGTCAGGCAAACCTTTCTTTACATGTAACGCCAAATGTTCGCCCAAGGGCTAGTGTCGGGAATGGTTCTGCAGTATTAGTTTTGGGCGAGGAAAGCCCTACAGAAGGGACAACCAATCAAAACGATGTGTGTGAAGGGTCCTCAGCTGAATCGGGGGCCAGTGCACGAGTAGCTGGAGCAGCTTCAATTATTGGAGTAAACTCTTCCTCTATACCCAGCTATCAGGCTTCACTTCCTATGCGTAGCAGTAATGCAGCTAATGGTCAGCTGCCTATTAATTCAGCCCCCAAAACCTCTTCACCAGCTGCAAAACCCACGCCTCCTGCTGTTGCCCCTAGAACTGCTAATCGTCGCGGTCACAAATATAAACGTAACTCAGGTATTGTAAATTACGCATTTTAATAAATGTTGGTTGTAGATTACTCTAAATAAGGAATGATGTAGTACAGTGAGTTAACCAGAATACCATATTGTACTGGTGTATGTATGTCAGAATAGATTTTGTAATGATATACAGTATGTATGCCAGGATAGGTTTTGGAACGATGTGTGTGCTAGAGTACTGTAGATTCTGTAATTATGTATGTATGCCAGAATAGATTTTGTAATGATGTATGTATGCCAGAATAGATTTTGTAATGATGTATGTATGCCAGAATAGATTTTGTAATGATGTATGTATGCCAGAATAGATTTTGTAATGATGTATGTATGCCAGAATAGGTTTTGTAATGATGTATGTATGCCAGAATAGGTTTTGTAATGATGTATGTATGCTAGAATAGGTTTTGTAATGATGTATGTATGCTAGAATAGGTTTTGTAATGATGTATGTATGCTAGAATAGGTTTTGTAATGATGTATGTATGCCAGAATAGATTTTGTAATGATGTATGTATGCCAGAATAGATTTTGTAATGATGTATGTATGCCAGAATAGGTTTTGTAATGATGTATGTATGCCAGAATAGATTTTGTAATGATGTATGTATGCCAGAATAGGTTTTGTAATGATGTATGTATGCCAGAATAGGTTTTGTAATGATGTATGTATGCCAGAATAGGTTTTGTAATGATGTATGTATGCTAGAATAGGTTTTGTAATGATGTATGTATGCTAGAATAGGTTTTGTAATGATGTATGTATGCCAGAATAGATTTTGTAATGATGTATGTATGCCAGAATAGATTTTGTAATGATGTATGTATGCTAGAATAGGTTTTGTAATGATGTGTGTGCCTGAGTAGGTTTTCTAATGATGTATGTATGCCAGGATCAATTATGTAATGATGTAATATGCAGAAGAAAATAAATTTATATTAACAATCAAGGTCCCAGTGATGCCAGTTATGTCATTATATTCTCAGCTGTTGGAATTCTGAATTGGACTCATTTCACCTATACACAATTGAATGTGGAATCAATTTTTACCCAAAAATTATTGAAATATGAAAAATTTGAAACTTCTGCCCCTCAGTAACCCACGGTGTAAAGTTGAGTCCGTAATATAGATTTTTATAAAATATATTTACAAATCTGTGATGCACTCAGGTAGCGATAGGTGAACCGTGATAAGACGATGATAAGACGAGGGAATAGTTTACTTGTAATTCTCACTAAAGGATAAAAATTGTTTAGAATCAAAGTAATAAATTACATATTTTACTCAATATTATAGAGTGCAGTTCATGTAAAAAATTAATATGTAAGACGTCAACAAAAACAATTTAAAAAAAGAATTAATGTTGTTGATCCTTCTGTGATGTTGCTAGTCATTTTAAGATGGAAAAAAACTGATTTATAATATTTGGTTAGGTGGTTGTTACCTCTTAGTATAGATCTTACATAGGTAACAAAATATCTAGATTTGGAAAATGATGAACATTGTTTCAAACACCAAAAGGGGAAAGGTATTACCAAAGTCATCCTTTTACAATCCTGTGACAACTTGGCGATATATTAACCCTTTTACCCCCAGGCTATTTGGAAATTTTCAACCCTTAACCCCCATGGGGTTATTTTTTTTCAAGTACATTTTGCAGTATATTTTTTTTAGATTGCTCTAACAGGCTTAATTTTTGTGATAGAGAGGTCAGGTTGGTTTCATTCTCTTGGAAAGTGCCTGAATTTTCTAAAAAAAAAAAAAAAAAATGACCAAAAATATGAAAAAAAAAATTTATAGCATTTTTTTGCAAGGATGTACCGGTACGTCCATGGGGGTAAATGGATAGCTTTTGTGAAACGTACCAGTACGTCCTTTGGGGGTAAAAGGGTTAAGACTATCTCAAATAAGAAAAAAAAAACACTACAAATTGCTAAAAGTTTTAGCGCTTATAATTCTTCGTATAAGAATCTTCACATACTATTATACGGTAGAGGATTTATCAGAATGAAAAGAATAAATGGTATCTATTTTCAGATGGGAAATGAAAGCAGCTTTATATAGTTTCAGTTGGATAATGCTTGATGAATGGTCAGATAGAAGTATAGAATTTCAATTTAAGATATGAATAGAAAGTGCAGTATTTGATTTGGGAGGATGAAGTGTTATTGCTTTAGGGTTGTTGATAATTTTGCAATTGTGTCAAAATTAATTTTGTATATGCAATGATTTAAAGTTAGTGTGATTTGACAAGAATATCTTCATTTATCTAGTTTTCAGTGTAATATGTATTTAACCCTTTTACCCCCAAAGGACGTACTGGTACGTTTCACAAAAGCCATCCCTTTAACCCCATGGACGTACCGGTACGTCCTTGCAAAAAAATGCTCTAAAAATTTTTTTTTCATATTTTTGATAATTTTTTGAGAAAATTCAGGCATTTTCCAAGAGAATGAGACCAACCTGACCTCTCTATAACAAAAATTAAGGCTGTTAGAGCAATTAAAAAAAAAATATACTGCAAAATGTGCTGGGAAAAAAATAACCCCCTGGGGGTTAAGGGTTGGAAATTTCCAAATAGCCTTGGGGGTAAAAGGGTTAAGGTGTATTTAAAATGATCTAGCGTATCTATGAATCATTCATTTTCTTTTACTTGATAAATTTATCGGGGTTAAGGATTGCAAATTTCCAAATAGCCTGGGGGTAAAAGGGTTAAGGTGTATTTAAAACGATCTAGTGTATCTATGAATCATTCATTTTCTTTTACTTAACAAATTTACAGGGACAGCAGATGGGGCTAGTAGTAGTGGAACATCACCAAGCACAGCCAATAAGAACAGTACAACAAATGCTGATGGGAGTGCAGGAGGAAGCAGAAGCGCAACCAATGCTAATGATCCTAATGTTCCCAAAAACCAAGAAGAACCACTTCCACCTGGGTAATTATCTGTCTGTTTGTATTCCCCTCATATCCTTTACCCATTGTTGTTACTGCGATTTCTAGGACCATCTCAAAACTCATAGATTTGGTACTTAACTTAGATGGGGTGACGGTAGAGTCCGACATCTTGAGGTAAATCCAGGTAAACCAGCGAAATTCACACACCGAGGCAAAAAATGTTTGGATAGCGCATGCTATGAAAAAGGAGTAACGTCACTGGCGTGGGATCGCTAGTAGTAGTAAGATGTTGAATGGCACCTCGCTGTTTGGGGATATTGACAGGAGATATCTAAATGGTGCGAGGCCTCTGGTTGTGATTTATTCACGCCCCAGTATTATACCGACACCTTATTAAGGTGAGCGAGCTGGGTTCAACCTAGCATTCCTATACAAATTTTTCTCTGGTAAATTCATAGCAGTTTTTACCTTAGAAATGATGTTAAAGGAGCATTTCACTGGGCGGCACGTGTCTCTCGCCCAGAAATAGGTTTTTCCTACGTCAAAATCCCTTTTCTAGGACATGGCAGTCGAAAGGCAACGCCACCAATGCTTTGATGACATGGGCGTCAAAGCCTTGAGGGTCTTGCACATAAGCTGCTAACCTGAGAAATTGTGGTTAAGCCTTTCTTTTCTTTGTCTAATAATTTCATTATTTCATTTAATCTTCCATGAAATTAATTTGGTTATAAGCTTACAAAAACTTGAGCTTTTCAATGTAGATTGAAAGTGAAATTTTTAACTTTCCAAAGATGATAGCTCCATTGTCCTTGTTCCATTACCAGGTTGTGATGCCACCTTTAATTCCTCATGGGAATGTTAACAGTAATATGCTAACAAATGAGCAATCTTTTGCCATTGAAAGTGTGTGTAGCACTTACAAATGTAGCCATTTGCTATAGAATGTTTTACGGTTCCTTTTAAAGGTTTAAAGGTCACTCATGAATGGCAGAGGCAAGGGACAGTAACATTGCCCTAGCAATGAGGACAATGCCCTAGAGACTGACCATATGTTATATGATCAGCGCCCCAGCCTCCTCTCCACCCAAGCTAGGACCAGGGAGGGCCAGGCAGTGGCTGCTGATGACTCGACAGATAGACCTATAGGCTCCCCCAAACCCCGCAACCTTAGCTCGCAAGGATGGTAAGGTTGCAGACACTAATGGCACTAACGAGTCTGAGCGGGACTCGAACCCCCGACTGGCAAACACCAGGCAGAGACGTTACCAATAAGGCCAATTCTTTTATCACAAGGATACAGTGCTTTGTAACATTTGAATAGATCTTGTATTGGAGACATCAGAATGATTTAGAATAGGGTAGTGATAGAGGTTGGAGTGGAAAGTGGAACACTGTGCCTCTTGATTTTATACAAATATCTTCTTAGGCTTTCTAAAGGATATACAACACTAACATTCCAAGCAAGAAAAATAAACTAGTCCTAAAAGTAGGAAAGATGAATTTTAGAAGGGCAAAATCTTAAGTATCCAGTGACCTGTATAAATATCCTTACCTTAAATTAAGTGAGAAAACTCAAAGTAAATTGAATTAATATTTCTCGAGACCAAATTAAGACGAAGGCCAATTGAAGGAATGTCCATAAAGATACTTCTCTCAATAATAGTATTGAAGACCCAGACCCATTTGATGCACATGTAATGCCGTAGGCCTAACCAAAATACAAGATGAAATTAATCAGAGTATCAGAAAAGAAATTGAAAAAAAAAAAAACTTATAAATTTTAGAAAATTCAAAAAAGTTATAAACCAATTACTGACAAGTACTGTATAGCATAACTTGCTAAAGTCAAGCGATGAAATAGAACTTTCATTGGGCTCCACAGGGAACAAGAAGAGTTGGAAGACCCAGGCCTACATGGCTGAGAACTATGAAGCATGAAGTAGGAGATGATGAATGGAGAAGTATTGGATTAAAAGCTCAAGATAGAGACGACTGGTAAAATCTAACAAGAGGCCCTTTGTTTCAATAGGCGTGGGAGGGGATGGTGATGATAAAGTTCCCAAGGCTGTATTACTGTACCATTGAATTTCTATCATCATCTCAAAAAACCTTCAAGGATGCTCTTTGAATAGAAGCCTTTCTCCATTATTAATCTTTATAGTGCTTTTCTTATCTGAGAACGTTATCTCAGGAGAAGTTTTTAATGATATTTTATTTATAGAAACAATAGAGCTTGTTCATCTTCCCTTACCCTTTCGGAGATCTATTTGTGTTTTTACTGCAGTACTTTCCCTTGTGGGGTTTTCCACTTGGTGTGCTTTACGTGGGGCAGTGCAGTTTGTATGAAGAATTCTTTGCAGTATTACTTATTCTGCTGTAGTACTGTGTATAAATTTTCTCTGGTCTCTCCTCTTAAACAGTCTGACTTCTTAGCTTTTAATTCTTATTCAAGATTTAGTTGAGGTCTATAAGAGTCTTATAATAATACAATGTGGTCCCATTAAACTACTGTACTGCAATTGATTTTTAAAATTTACTGTTTGTAGTGGCATACCATTTTACAAAGTAGCCATTTCTCTCTTTATTAACAAATTACCGATTGATTTTCAGGTGGGAGATGAGACACGACCAGTATGGTAGACGATACTATGTCGATCACACGACAAGGTCCACGACCTGGGAAAGACCAAAACCACTTCCTGCAGGTTGGGAAGCACGACGGGATCCCAGAGGTCGAGTTTATTATGTAGATCATAACACAAGAACAACCACATGGCAACGGCCAACTGTAGAAAACATAAGGTAAGGTAGTATTTTTAACTTTTAAATTTTCATCAGTATATCATAAAGAAATAGTAATTGCTTAGTAGGTTCTTAACCCTTTTACCCCCAAAAGAACGTACTGGTACGTTTCACAAAAGCCATCCCTTTACCCCCATGGACGTACCGGTATGTCCTTGCAAAAAAATGCTATAAAAATTAGTTTTTCATATTTTTTGATAATTTTTTGAGAAAATTCAGGCATTTTCCAAGAGAATGAGACAAACCTGACCTCTCTATGACAAAAATTAAGGCTGTTAGAGCAATTTAAAAAAAATATACTGCAAAATGTGCTTGGATAAAAATACCCCCCCTGGGGGTTAAGGGTTGGAAATTTCCAAATAGCCTGGGGGTAAAAGGGTTAAAATTTAAGACTATTTTCTTGATACTTACGATGATGAGAGATGTAGGTTTTAGGAAAAAATTCTAATTGGTTGGTAAGTGTTGATCAACATTGATAATTTCCTTTAGGTTATTGAGATTAATTTCGTAGTTAATATTTTAAATATGCGAAGTGTCATTGAATTTACAGGACGGCCTCCTTATATACAAAACTGCACATGGGTAATGTTCAGCCCGCTGCCATTTGCAGATGAAGGAGACCTGAAACTGTGGACAGTAAAAAATAGTAAT